>NC_133423.1:5112500-5412500 GCF_049350105.2 Macaca mulatta
AAGCAACTTGCCCTGTTTCAAGTAAGAGGGAGTTGCTTCTTGTTAGAGGATCCAGTTGTTAATGAGAGGTGAGTAAAATCCAGTTCTAGGTGAACATGCAGTTGGCACAAACTTACTTCAGAAGCTTTATTTATTCTGTTCACATGGCTATGTCTCTCCCAATCCATTCGACTCTGAAGATAACAGCTATTCAGGTGATATATGTGAAAGCATTGTTAAACACGAGGCAACACACACGTAGGGTATTATCATCCTGATGATATCTGCTTTCTCGTTGTTATTATTATTGGCAAACAACTACCCATTATTTGTACATGTTGAGGGTAAATCCTATGTGAGTTTGCAGGGGCTTTTGTCTGGCTTTAGGCCTATAAGGGGTCAACTAAAATTCTGGAGTCCTAGACACTGCCTGGTCCAGTCAGAAAACACCCTTGCTCTGTTCCTTGAAACAGAAACGTGTTTAGAGCTGTGTGGGGAGGAACCTGTCCGGCTCTGCGGGTCCTGCAGCATGTTGATGGCTGAAGCTGAGCTACTTCTTCACCCACCCCGCTCCATGGAACCACCCAGCACAGTAATTTAATGAATCTACATTTCATGACTGAAGCGATAAGGATGAAACATTTTAAAATAACCAAAAGGTAGATACACCAAAAAAGCCTGATGAAACATTAAATGAATGTAGTGTGACACATTATCTTTGCTTCTGCACATCCAAAAAGCGCAATGAACTAAAACATTGCATTAGGCCAAGAATAAAGCTAAAAATTAAATTGGCTCAGAAAGATCTAGGGTAGTGGTTTATGCACTAAGAATGCAGTAATTTGGTCATTTAATCTCACTCTCTCTACCTCTGATGTGCACACTTAAAAAGAACACAGTACTCACGGGGAAAAGGTGAGAGAAAGGGAAAAGCTACCATTCTGCCCTTGCCTGTTTACCTGATGCCAGAAAGCAAGGGGTGAGTCATATTAATGTTGATTTTTTTTACTGTAAAATTGCCTTCATTTTCCAACATTTAATGCAGCGAATGTCAATGAGCATAAAATATGAGCAACTTTGTAAAAGATAGAAAACAGACCCAATAAAGAAGACATATTCAAAAATGTAATACGGCCCCTTCAAATCAATAAATAAAGACAAGCATTCCATACACTAATGCATTTATCTATGACCATTATAAATTAGTTGCTTGCCAGAAAATACACTTCTTAGCACAAGTGCCATTATTTAAAGTTGTCTATTTAATGCACACTTAGTATATTTCCTCATCCTAAGCTCCTCTGCATAATTAGACAACATCCATTCTTAAAAACTAAAGTAGATGCCAAAAATGCAATGCATAAAGCATGACGTTTTACAAATTTACATCTTCAAAAGTTATGTGTGGTTTCAGAGAAAAGAAATTGCAGAAAGATCGCCATATTATGAGGGCCCTGGTTTCACTGTGTGCACTCCCAGAGTGGGCTGGCAGAATGCAGTCATTCTCCTTCAACTCTAGTGGACCCCTGTTTTCTAGGGTGATCTTATGAACCTGATGGCTGCAGAGTGGGCCCTTGATACCTTGCTGAATTGTTTCTGATTATCCTGCCTTGGGTCACTGGGCCACTTGCATCTGAGGACAGCACTAGTGTATACCATCCAGGCCTTCCCTGCCTTGCTGTCTTCTAACTGATCATTCTGGTCAATACTCTTCTTATTTGTAGCGCCTGCAATATGTTGTAAAGATAAGATATAAAGTCCGAGGACTGATTCCTAGGTCTACATTTCCAGTGCTTCCTTTCTTACATTTCTCAATGTTCCTTTACCCACATCCCCCACCAATCTCCAGTTGACGTCCCACCTCCAATGCTCACCATTGACCTATGCCACTGTCAGTTTCTTTACCAACAGGTTGGCACAAGTAATGTTTGACTCACCATAAGATTATGGCTCCAGACTGGGTAGTTATAAAGAGTAAGTTGGAGGGGGGCAGTATTTTTACACATGGTTACAGAGGCAGCTCGGATGCAGGCATGGTGCTTAGGTAGAAGCCATCATGGTCCTACAAACATCAAAATTGATGATGCTTAAGATAATCTTTGAAGAAACACTCCTCTTGCCTCTCATGTGATTCAACTAAGTATCATGCCCCTTTTTCTCTCAAGGGGATCTTTTCTGTATCTACAGATATTAAATGAGAGAATCCCTGAGAGACCATAGAAACTCATGAGTTTAATAAATGCACATTTTAGGCTGAGCGACACCATGACTTAAAGGCTAAGAGATTTGACCAAAGAGATAATTTATATTTTCACTTTTGTTTTTCAGAGATTGCTAGAATATGGTAAATAAATAATTATCCAATAACTCCCTGAATCTTTCTTATCACAGTTGGTATCAGAAGATTGTGGAGCTAAAAGAGAAAGGAGAGGTTCTTGAAGTAGAATCTCTTGAATCAGGGATTGGTTAAAGTGGCACCAACATATCAAGGGAAGTCTGAAAAGGAGAAGAGCAGTTCATACTTATGGTCTGAGCTGGGTCTTGGCACATAGAATAAGTCACCTGCCCAATTTTCAGCCATACTTTCTGTCATCTTTCTGGCTGAAACAGAATCGAATCTTGTTCATCTTCCAACAGCCCTGTCTTAAGATTGGGGGATGGTGAAGGTAGTTTTTGGCTGAAGAAAAATCAACCATTGTGGTCTCATTCTAGTCATCATGATTGACTTAGGCCTAGACAGTGAGACCATCCTGGCTATTACAGTTTAGGTGGGGCTTCACCTTGCTCCCAAAAACGGGCCATAAGCAGAGAACTTCTATTCATATGCCCCTGATGCTTCCATCTGCACGTGTTGCCTTGGGATCAAGTCCACAAGCTGAGGACTTTAGAGCAGAAAGATCTGGAAGAACCTGGATCCTCAATGATGTCGTGAAATCACCCTACAAAGAACTTATTAGGCACAGTCATAAGTATCATTATTGCTTGGGATACTTTAGTTGCATCTTCCGTTATTTGTAGCCAAAATAACCTAAATGATGCTGGTTTAGAGATTGAACTACAAAAACGGGCTAAGTAATAAAGATGGGGAGGAGAAAGAGTTCAAGTTAGACAGCACAAGCTGATAGGGGCTCTTGAGGCACACAGAGTAACAGAAAGAACAGAAAACAAGGACAGAGTGAGGACAGATTGTGAAATCTCCACGTGGTGCCCTGAACAGATCTCCCTAGTCTGCTGGCATGCAACTCCCTCCAGATTGCCACAGAGGGCCTGTAAAAGGAAGGAAGCACGATTCTTGGTCTTACCTTGGAAATGGTGACACATGTAGAAACATGCAACTGTATCATCCCAGAAACAAACTCTGAACTTCCAATTTGTAAAAGTATTAGTGCAAGTAATTTCCACATAATGAAAAAAGGCTCATCAGGATAAAATGGTAGATTGGAAAGAGAAAAATAGCTCCTTATTCGTAATTGGTTTGGGCAAACATTGTGAAAGAGGTAAATTTCCCAAAGCTCCCTAGAAAGGAGGCACACTTTCACCCATTTACTATGTATTCCTCTGTTGTAGATGATAAACTCCTACGAGGTATACAGGTGTCTTCAATTTGTCACATGCAGTATCCAACATACAGATGTGCAATGCAACAGAGCCCACTCTCCCTAAGTATCGTGCTTGTTTTTCCATTTACCAATGATGACTTGACCAAAACCCATCGATTTCTGGCTTTCCTTCATTTACCTACCCTGTTCTGACAATAGCTTGCTACCCTTACACAGGGTAAGCAATGAGTGATGACTAAAGAATGAGTATCAGACACCTCTTCTCCAGTGCTGTGTACCATAATGGGGTCTATTTCTTGACATTAAATCTTAAAACTGACAGTATTTACTGAGAAGACTACTGGGGCTCCCCAAGAGGCACAGACAGCAAGAATTCCTCAGGGACAGAGATGGAGGATTTGCCTCTAGCTTTTCTACAAGGTGCAGGTGAAGGTAAGAAGGTATTTCCAGGTGAAGCTTCAGCTGGCAGAAAGTGAGCAGTACAGTAGGAAATGAGCTATACCCACACACATGCACTTAGAAATATAACCTGAACCTATGATGAGCCTTCTCTCTCATGATTTTATGTAGAGAAACCTGATTATGAAGTGGCTGAGATTTCCAGTCATTGTATTTATTCTAGAATGTAGCCAATGAAATACATTAGCAGATACTCTTTCTCTCTGTTCTCTTTACAAGAATGTACTGAATCTAAGAGAAGTTATGGAAAGTTTTGTCTGGGATAGAATAAAATGTCCTATTTGCTTTAGAAATTGAGGGCAGAACTGTAGTTACTATTGTATATTTCAATATTTTGAGCCAATCTTAACATCCTATGACTTCCATGTCCTATGTGGTTTTCCATTAACAAAACCCTACGTGACCTCATAAGACAAGAGTTATGGAGGAAATGGCTGTTCAGGAATGAGAAAATGTGACATTTCCCCCCATCTCTGGTCCTTACCATCTCTGTGACCTAAAACAGGTCATTTAACCTCTTAGTACTGCATGAATTCACAATTTCAAATCTGCTTCACAGGAAAAGTTGCTTGTCTTTTTGTTTTCTTTTCTTAAAATCAAGCTGAGTTTAACAAAAAGAACTATCCTGGCAAGAAATCTCCCACTGGGCTTCTTTTCCCACCCCTCAGGGATTGTGTAAGAGTCACCACTAGTGTCAGGTCCCCTGGTTTACCCTTGAGAGATGCAATGACCAGTTGATGCATTCCTTCAGAACGCTTTACTTTGTTGCTTCTGGGCACAGCAGGGACACAGGACACTTCAAGAGGTTTGAGAAACCTAGCGTCCAGAGCCTAACCACCACCACCCTGATTCTTACCACCTTCCTGGAGTAATGCCAGGAACCCAGGAAATAACCAGCCACGACTCTCTGTGGCTGCACCAGGCTTCACCTCCTCTCTGCCTGGGAAACACTCTGTTCTTCTCTGGCTTCCTTCGAAGGCTTTCTCTCTCTTCCCTTCCCTCGTGCACATCCTCAGAAAACGCAGAAGAGGCCTCTACACAATTTTGTCTTCCATCCCCACCTGCCCCTTCTCTGCTAGAAAGAAAATTCAACCAGGGCAGGAGTTTTAATATTTGCCAGGAGTAGTACCTAATACATAATAATATTCAATGAATAGATGTACACAGATGAATGAATGAAGAGGAATGGCAACATAGGGCAACCATGCTCAAAGGTATTCTGGGATGTTTACAAGGAATATCAGAATGACTAAAAATTATAATGGCTGTTCTCATGCCGTTCTGCACACTGCTTAGACTTCTTAGACACACACACACACACGCACACACACACATGCACACACACACATGCACAAACACACGCACACACGTACATGCACTTGCACACACATGCACACGCACACACCTACATGCGCACACACACACCCAACCACATGTACACATGCACACACACACAGGCACATGCACATGCACACACACACGTACACATGTACACACACATACAGGCACATGCATGCACACACATACACATGCACACACGCACACACCCACACACACGTACACACACACGTACACAGAGGAGCATGCACACATGCACACACACACACACATGCAGGCACGCACACACACGCACACGCGTACACATATGCACACACGCATGCACACACATGCACACACACACGCACATGCACACACAGGTATGCACACACACGCACACACGTACACACAGGCACAGGCACACATGCACACATGCACACACATACACCCATGTACACATCCATGCACACACACGCATGCACACGCACACACACGCACATGCACACATGCACACATACATACACAAGACTTATTTGGCTATGTGTCCATCTCCTTCTACTATTACTTGGCAGTCACAAAAGTTAAATACATCATAAATAGAGTCTTTTTGGACAAACTCGACAGGTTTTAAGGCATTTTAGTGTACATTATCACTTAATCACCACATCAAAATCTGTGGAAGTTGTTGTTATTCTCATAGTGCAGAGGAAACAGATACCCAGGGACATGAATCACTAGCTGAGGGTACCTGACAGAGGCAGGAGTGGAGACAGATGTGACGCCAACCAGGGTTCCTTCTATTACTCTACCACCTATTTCAAAACAACTAAAAAAAGCTCGCCCTTCCGCCTTACCTAAGGGAGCACGTCAAACTTTCTAGCTCAGCACAGAGCGAGGAAGTCATGTGAGATGCTTAAACTATGAAAAAATTCAAATTTTCTCCAAATCTTGCTCTGACAACAACTACATAGGCAAATATGATATGCTTAATGGAATTTACAATGTGTTTTCCAAATTTCAATACCAAGTCCTAGGGAGTACAGATTATGTATGAACATGAATATTTGTAGCATTTTTACTCTCCCATATTTCCAAGTATGATTTTTATTGTTTGTTATGTATTAAACTTTTGAATACCCAAGTGGTTTGTAAAAAGCTTTTATTAAAAATCCCAACTTTTGGATGGATAGCCAAATTGAATCTGAACCCTGAAACAGCTGAGCCATAAGATGAGTTATTTTCTCACACAATCTCATTGAATATACAGGGAGTTCTATTTTCTAGAAGGCAATTTTAGTGAAATGCTCAGGAACCAGCATTCTTTAATTATCTTGGCATTGTCCTGCCAAAAGGGACATGATTAGGGTAGTAGGAAGAGGAAAGAAGGAAAATGGTTGGAAGGAAAATTTAATAAGGAAAGAGACTGCTTCTAATTCTTTTTTGAAACAGTCTATGTATGAATAATAAATGAATGAATCACAACGAAAAAGAAGGAAGAAAAGTACAGCAGCACAAGGAGGGGAAGGGAAGGAGAGTACAGGCAAACGGAGGAGAGCACAGGGAAAGAGTTTCTCTTCAGCACTTGCCTAGGGCCCAGCTTAGGAAAAAAGCAGATTAAGGCAAACGCCATCCGTTCCCTTGCATTCCTGGAATCATGTTCTAAGAAACCAAGCCAAAGAAGAAAGGGAGGGAGAAAGAGGGCATGGGCAGGGAGGGAGGAAGGAGATTAGAGAGAGGGTTGGGAAGGAAATCAAGGATGGAGGGAGAGATGGTTGGAGGGAGGAAGGCTGATTTGGAGACTGGTATAACTTCACTATAACTTCACGTGCTTTTTACCCCTGTGGAAAGATGAGGTGCTTT
Organism: Macaca mulatta; assembly: GCF_049350105.2. Lineage (NCBI taxonomy): Eukaryota > Metazoa > Chordata > Mammalia > Primates > Cercopithecidae > Macaca > Macaca mulatta. Next base: position 5,119,676 of record NC_133423.1, read on the forward strand.
TCATGAAGCAAGTGAGAATTTTACGAAACCAGTGTACACCTTCCAACATATTGGCTCTTGGGCTGAAATGTATAAAGCTTTCTAGTAATACATGCACTGCTTTGATGAGAAAAAAAAATAATTGGGGTGGTTAAACCTCCATATTTCTCAGATCATAGAGCCAAGGCATCTAGAGTGACCTTCCCCTATTCTCCTCAAAGCTGGTTTCTCCTCATCTTCCCGGTTTCTTAGAGTCTTTCTGCACCACCTTGTCCACAGACCCAGGTTGATGCTCATCTAGGGGCAGCCACCCCTAGTTCCTTTGTCTCCGTTCCATCATTTTAGTTCTCCTGCCCAAGGACCATGATTTCAAAGTATTTTGAGCTCTTTTTTTTAAAGTATGTTTCTCCTGTTAGACGGAAAGATTTCTGAAAACAGAACCAGATTTGTTTCAGGTGTTGTCTCCCAAGTGCCTAATCAAATGCCTGGCATATATTAACCACTCATGAATTCCTAAAACGATTCATAGATTGTCTTATATATTATGAGGTTTCTCAGAGAATATTGGTCACACAACAAAAATGACACATCTAAAGTTAAAAGAACCCTTTCCCCTTTTTGTATTATCATTGTTCTTATCAGCATCACACTTCATGGAAAGGAGAATGGACGAGTACTTACCTTTCTCTCCCTATGTCCATCTCAGAAGGCACTTACACACTAAAGAAAGGAAAGAAAGAAGGAAAAACAAAACGTGAGAGAGGAAGAGAACAAGAAAAGAAAGACTTCAGGTAATTAGAATACCATGAAAGAGCAAATCAAATTTACAAAATACTTACAAGGTGTAAGATACACCAGAAAATGGAATAGTATTTTTAAGGTGCTATTAGAAAAATATGCCAACTTAAAATTTTGTACCCACCTAAAATATTATATATAATTAAGGAGAAAACATCTCCACACATGCAAAGACTAAGACATTCTACTACTCACAGACTCACTGAAAGAACTACTAAAGGATGAGCTTCAGACAGCATGAAATTGAATCCAAATAATGAAGAAAAATGCATACAGCAGAGGCACACAAATAAACTGGTCAACATCTGGCAAATCTAAATAAATATTGGCAGTAAAATAATAATGCTATCTGATCTGACATAGTAAACATATGATAGAACTACAATACTGAAAGCAAAAATATGAGAGAGGAAAGATGAAAGTTAAGAGTTAAAGCTTTCTAAGTTTTGTTCAGAAGAAGAGTAAAGAAATAATTAACTTTAAATTCTGATAACTCAATTTCATTTCAGCCGTTTTATGGCTTGACATATATCTGGGGTAAATATGACAAAATTTTAGCCTTTCTTAATGCCTATTATATTGTATTATGGGTGTTTATTATATCTTCCCTGTACTTTTTTCTATTTTGAATTTCATATAATTAGAAAAGAAATCCTTTGCACATTAATTGAAAGGCAAATTAAGTCTTCTAGACAATTATTTCACACCTTCCTCCCTCCACAAACTTTCAACACCTCCTCTTCCATTCTCTCAGAGATGACCTTGTTTCTTGCTCCGCTGAGAAATTCAAGCGGCCGGAGGAGCTCATGCGCAGATTCTCCCCAGCACCCACTCGCCCTCCAGCACCTGCACCTGGCTGCTTGGGAGGTGCCGGCTCCATGCCCCCGTTCAAACCTGTCCTCTGCTTCTCAACTGGATGTGTGCTCCCTTGCCTACTCAGGGCAACACTCCAGTGCTGGAATGCTCCTCATTCTTCTGTGTCCTTTCCCCAAACACGACAGCATGTCATTATTTCTCCCATTCTAAACAAAACCAACAATGACTTCCTCTTGTCCACACCTCCCCACCTGCTTCTGCCCCATTAACTCTTCTGTCTTTTGCAGCAAACTCTGTGACATAATTGTCTGTGCTTCCCACCCAGAAGACCTCCCACATTCATTTTTGGATGCACTGCAGTCAGCTCAACACCCTCACCCCTCCACGGCCCCTGCTCTCCCCAGGGCCACAATGACTCCACCTGGTGATGTCTAAATCTCAACCCAGTCCTCATCTACCTCGGCCTCCTGGATGCCAGGGCCCGGTCCCTCTGCCCTGTTCTCTGTCTTCTCTTGCAGCCTGGATGGTCCCCAGTCTCACGACTTTGCACATCAGCTTTAAATACATCCACGGATCGCTCCAGTCCAGAACTCTCGTGGGCTCCAGAATTATACGTGCAGCTGCCTCCTTGCTACCCATCCACACTTGGTGTCGCCTGAGTGTCTGAAAGCTGCCATGACAAATTACTGCCAACCAAGTGGCTTAAAACAACAGAGGTTTTTTTCTCTCGCCGCCTGGAGAGCAAAAGCCTGAAATCAAGGTGTTGGCAGGGCCACCCTCACCCGAAGGCTCTTAAGAAGGATCTGCCCCATACGTCTCTCCCGACTTCTGAAGTTGCTGGCAACCCTAGGTGTGCCCTGCCTGTAGACATCGCTCCACTCTCTGCCTCAATTGCCACATAGCCTTTCCCTGTTCTTCCTCACCTCCTAGGCATTCCCGCCTCATATACGGATGCCAGTAACATTAGGCGAGGGCCCGCCAACCCTCAGCAAGTATGCCTTCCTTTAACTTAATGACAGCCGCAAGGCCCTGCTTCAAAAGAAGGCCAATTCACAGGCACCGGCGATAAGGGCCTGAATGTGTCTTCCTGGGGACACTATTCAACCTGCAACGTACCTCTACTAGACACTGCAAATGTAGCTCGTCTAAACTGAGATTCTGAGCTTCCCAATCAAAGCACATTCCCTTGGCAATTCCTCTTCCCATTTGATACCATGCCTGCCTTATGAGTCACCCAGATCAAAACTCATGGAGTCTTCTTCCACTCCTCTTTCCTCATGGCCCATACCCAATCTCTCTCTATTTCACCAGGATTTCTATATTACAATAGTACATGAATTATTTATGTATTACATGCATATTAAATTTTATATATATTACATATTAGTATTATATATTACATGCATGACATTATACTTATTGATTGGATATATATTACATGTTACATATATGGATTGCACATCTACTGCATATTATGTATACTTGTATTTATATAGATATTATATAGAGAGTGCATTTATATAGATATTTATATATGTGCACACATGCATCCTGTGTTTAACTCCTCCATACCACTCCCATTGTCACTACCCTGATTCAAGGCACCACACATTTTAATTCTTACCGAATGTCTCATTGTATCCCTGTTCTGTATACTGCACTGCATATAGCCAGTCTCCTAAGGGTTGATTTCCCCACCACGTTTTCACTATTATAAACAGCACCACAATGCTCATCCTCATGCAAGCATTTGTGTGGCCCTAAGCAGTTATTTCCTCCGAGCTGAATCCTAGAAGTTGGGTGCAGAGTCAAAGGCAAAAGCACATTTTGCAATTTGTTTGATCTCACTCAATTACCTTCAGATAAGTTGAATGAACTGGAGCACCTTTTAAGTGCTTCACAATTCATAGCAAAAATGAACCTTCTTGGTCTTGACTTTTGATGAAAAGTAAGCCATTTGCTTCTCAGATTTACTATTAAACTAATGTGTATTGTGTGCCCACCATGCACCAGACACTGTTTAGACATAAATCCTGCTCTCATGGAGCTTAACGTTTAGTTGGGAGGACAAACTATAAATGATAACCACAGTAAACAATAGGCCTAGATAGTGTATGAGTCAGAAGGTGATGTTCACCGTGGAAACGAGCAGCAGGTGAGGGAGCCAGGCGTGCAGTGAAGCACAGGTTGCCCTTCTGGATGAGAAGGTCAGGGCGGGCACACTGGGAAGCTGATGACGGAGCAGAGACTGAAGGAGGAGGGCTTGGCCTTGCAGCCATCTGTGAGGGGGACATTCCAGGCAGAGGAAACACCAGGGCAATCCCCGAGGAAGGAGAATCCCCGGCACCATCAAGGAAGAGCCGGGGACTAGCGAGGTTGGAGTTGAGGGGTGGGGGAGGAGCAGAAGAAAGTGAAAGCCAGGAAGTCACTGCCCTCCGTGGCCAGTTCTTGGAGGCCTGGTGAGCAGCAAAGGGATCTTCGCTTTTCCCCTGAAAGGAGGGCGAGGAGCAGAGGAGCGCAGTCACGTGACCTGGTGCACCTGCAGAACTGTGCAAGGAAGCAAAGGCGAGGGCAAGGACAGCTGGGACGATGGCATCTCCCAACCTGCCAGTGACTGCCTCACACAGCAGTATCAGTCACCTGGCTCACTTCCTAACACTCTTCTATGCTAATAACCCCCATGTCACTAAGCACAAAGGACAGGGTTCACTGGGCTCTTCTTCCTGTCCTCCTGCAATGTTTGGCAATGTTGCCACACCCCCCGTTCTGAGGCCGCCTCTCCGCTACCCACATGGCTTCTGGGGATCATCCTCCCTGGGCTCTCCTTTTCCTCCCGTCCCCTCCACAGCCTGCTGTCCAGGCTTGGGCTTCCCTAGTTGGCTACTAAACGCTTGAGTTCTTCACAGGACAGTCTTTGTATATCTGCTCCTTCTCCGCAATCATATCTAGCCTGAGGCTTGAATAGCTACTAATAATTTTTAAATATCATCTAACTCCAGCACAAACTATTCCTCAGAGCTCCAGTCCCCCAATCCAGCTGTCACACGGCCATGCCACACGGAAGCACAGGGCCCCTGGAACAAGCCCTGAGCACACTCCTTAACTTCTGCCTACAAACCCGGTTTTCATGCATTTCCTGTTAGCATATGACCCACCGGCCGTGGAGTTGTTCAAGTCAGCGCACGGATGACTTTTAACACCTCTTCTCCAATACGCTGTCACGTCTACCCATTTTTCTTCCCATGTATCTTGCATTTGTCACTGGTTCTCATTTCTACCATCAGCCTCCAAATCCTATAACGTCATCATCACCTGCCGTTTTCTGCATTGCACCTGCCTCCACCCTCCCTGTATGCTTAGAATACCTTGATGTCTTCCAACTGCTTAAGCATCACAATCCTGGAGAGCCCTGACTGGCCTTGCCCTTGTCCAATTTCCAGCCTCACTTTCCACTCCTCTCCCCCTTGCTGGGTCTACTCCAGCCTCGCTGCCTTTTCTCCAGGCTCCAGCCTTGGCCAGCTCCTCCCTGCCATGTGCCTTAGTGCAAATTTTCCCCTCCCTTAGAGGCTGTGCCTCCCCATCTACCCAGCTAGCTTCCCTTCTCTTTTGATCTCAAGCCTAGCTTAGATAATATTGTTTTGTGTTGCCATGGAACATCCCCCATTTCTCGTGGCTCTTAATTTGCTTTTCAATGATAGCCACATGTTAGTAATTATCTGAATAATGTATGGCTTCTATGAAGACCGGGTTACTTCACGACAGCAGGGCCTATGCTGTGTGTGGGTTTTCTTGCAACATTATCCCCAGAGCTTCATGGTGCCTGATCATGATAGGTGATCAATAAATACGTGTTCATTGAATCAATCAATTTCTATGTGTAGATACATAGATGGAGATTTCTTAAATGATAGCCACCAAAATGTTGAAAGTAACTGGTTAGATTTAAGTTGCTTCCAATATTATTTTATGTTCTATATTGTATTGTTTGAAAGTTTTACAGTAAGCAGGGTATCGTTTTTATAAAAACAGTAAGATGATTTTCAAAAACTAATATGTCAATTAAATGGCATGTATTCAGGTAGTCGATGGAGGAGTTAGGGAGTTGGGTGAGGAGAGAAGAATATGTACTTTAATTACTTCTAACCAATAAAAGCAGCACAAAAATTCACTTCTGTCCCTCAGTTCATCTCTGCTCCACTAACTCTGTTTGAGAGCTGACCAAGGGAAGGAAGACAACACAACATGAAGGGACTTACCAAATTACGTGCCCCAGCACTAGGCAGTTCAGAGCTTCTTCCTCATCTGGACACCCCGCTGTCAGTCCTGGAGACTCCCCAGATGCCTCCTCTCTTCCTTCCACAGCTGTCGGTGTGGCTGCCAAACTTGGGAGGCTGCTATACCCACATCTCTTGAGTTTCCCCTACAGATCCTGTTTCCTCGAGCACACATACACACACACACACGTGCTCACACATACACACACACACACACACACACATACATACACATACCAATGTTCCCTGCCTTCTGCCCATCAAATGCCTGGGATAGTCCCCTGTGAAGCAGTCTCAGCTGTCAGAGCCATGGGACATGCCTACTTTGTGGTCATGTTAGAAGCATGGAGATCTGCTCTAACCCTGGCTATGGAGGCCTGAATTGACATGTGTGGGGAGCCCCTGGAGATGTTTTTGTTGTCTCACAATTAGGAAAAAGCATTCTCTGAGCAAAGTGCCCCTCCTTCCCCTTTTCAACAAGGCTACAGGAGCATAGGATGCTTAAGCCATGATGACCACTTTGTGACCAAAGCTGACAAGCCTAAGGGCCAAGCTAACCAGGTGGAGATTGCTGAGTGCAGGGAAGGAAAGAGAAATGCGGGGTCCCTGACAGCATTGTTGTGCTCCTGAGCCAACCCTCACATTGTTTATTTACCGATTCCTTATCAGGTGGGATCATAACCCCCATTTCTTGAGTCCCTTTTAGTTTGGAGGACCGTTTCCTGTCATTAAAGCCTCCTCCATCAGACATCAGATTTCCTTGAATTGCCCACACCTGCCACTTCCACGAATGCACCCCATCACATGCACTGTGCTTGCCCTGCAGGACTATGGGGCCCACATCTTACCATTCACATCAACTACTGCATGTGTAGCAGGGTGTCCGCAGCACAGTGACGGCTCCATCGATAATGAATAAAACTGGACAAACACATCTCTAGGTGAATGGATATGAGCACCATCCTTAGTGCACAAAACAGCCACCATGTTCTGTAGTGGTGAATATTTCCCTGTAAGGTTTAAATGGAAGGAAAGAGAAGAAGGACACCAATCAGAGGCAGCAGTAGTTGTGGATAAAGAAGCAGGTGGATAGAGTCTGGAGTCCTGGGCGGGGGATCTTGGTAAGGCCCATGATTTAGAAGCTTTATGCTGGGACAATGCTCCAGAAAGGAGAGCTGAGGCCAAGCCAAGATCACCGTGAGGCTGAGTCTAGGGAAAATGGACTGATCAAAACTGGGGTTCATAACCAAAAATGCAAAACTTCCGTCCGTGGGCTTCTGGGATGGGTGGGGGAGTGGGACTAGTGTTTGTCAGCATCAGGGCATCAGCAGGCAAAATTCCAAACCCAGGAGAAGAGACTTATAGGAAGCGAATGAGTTAGTGTTTGACTTGCTAGCTATTTTATTCAGGGGAGCTGGCTAAGGAGGCCCAGACTAGGCCAAGGTTTCTAAGAGCGGCTTCATTAGGGCTCCTAGGGGCATGGAGCAGGGACGAATGATGGTCACGTCACCAGAATATACCCAATGCTGGGCGTGGAACACCAGGCTCTTCCCAGTCACCATTTTACAGCAGAGCAGGAGGGACAAGAAGGGGGACAGGCCAGCAATCTGGGGCATTGGAAGAACTCCAAAGTTGCCAGGCAGGAGGACCCCAGCTGATCCATACCCTGGGCTTGCACTCACAGGAGACCCGCGCTCCACCACCTCTTGCCGGCCACTCTCTGCACCAGGGCCTGGAGGGCACTGTGATCGGTGGGGTCCCAGAGTCTCCCCCAGGAATTGGGTGAGAACAGCCTATTTTTCCACTGCCAAGGCTACAGGGAAAGGAGTGGGCAGGCAGGTGTGTGTGCAGTCATGTTCGCCTGGAAACACAATCACAGATGGAGGTTGAATGGCATCCTAGGACCAGGGCAGCACAGGCTCCCAGGTACCAGCCTGGGACGCAGACCACTGAGATCTGGGAAAAGTGGACATTCTGCTTGTCACATAAGTGGCTTCTGTATCGGCGTCTAGAGCAGTAAGATTGCCCGTATCTGGAGGGGAAGTTCAAAGACAAAATTGCCTTGGGTTTACTGTCAAAAGTGGCTGATTTCTGTCTAGTTCACCCATCCCACCCTTTCCAAGGGCTTGATGTTGGGAAAGCATTCCTTTCAGGTAACCACTGTGTGGGAATAAAGAGAAGGTGAGAAGGCCCTGAGCTAAGTCACTGAGATGTAGAGACGACTTTTAACTCTGTGCATTTGAATCTTTCTTCCACGTCTCACCATCAACCCAAGTAGTTAAGGTGGTAAATTCATGGGTTGTGGATTGCGAGTTGTAGAAATGTTTCCCCTCGTAAAATACAGCATACAAGGGTTATAAACACACAATACAGATTATCAGACTATAAAAAGGCATAACAATGCAATATGATTCATTGCTGGCATGGGCGCAATATTGTGCTGGAAGATTAAAGACTATGTGACTTAAATAACTTTTATTGTAATGCTTTCAACAGATCTCCTAACAGGGAAAGCAAACGGGCTCTGCCCAGTGATATGACTGGTGAACAGGACCCAGCACAATTCCCTGGGCCCCCATTCATCTCTCCAGTCGAGCTGGGACGGTTCCACTTTGGTGAGTGTTTCGCAACCAGACCAGGCAGTTTCTAGGTTTCGCGATAATATACCAGTCTCCTAGGATGTGCTATCGTTGGGCTAAATATAGCACGTGTCCTCAGAATAGTGCCATTGATGGTGAGTAATAGCCCCGTTCCTCCTCCCGGTCTCTTGCACAGGCTCTCTTGGATTGGGTCCAGGAATCAATTTGTGCTAATCTGGTCCCCAAATAAATAACTTTTGTCTCTCTACGTTGCCTTGGGTTTCACAGGGAGCAAGATGCAGCCCCGACAACAGGCGCTCAGTGCAGGACGGAGGAGAGGCCCACTCGGTGCATCTACAATTCAAAGGAGCGATGGGGGCTGAAGCCATCAATCTGTCCCAGTGCTCTCATCCCGGCTGGGCGAGAGCCGGCGCTTCCAGCACTGTCTCCCAAAGAAGATTTGAAGCAGTGACAAGTGGAGAGTCCTGTCGTCCTTCCTCCTTGGGCCTCGCGCAGAGCTGGCTGGCAGAGTGCACCATCAGGATAGAGATGCCCCGCGTCTGTGCCGCCGTGGCCTGTCTGTCCCACGCTCCTGAACTGGCTGAGCTGCTGTGCGGGGCAACGCTGAGTTCCTGAGATTTGTTGGCAGCCTCCTGCTCTTTGTTCTCCAGAATGTGAAAATAGTGCAAATAGCAGCATCTGCAACTGCTCCTGCTGCTCTGACCGCCAGCCAAATGCTTTTTTTCTTCTTTCCCTCACTCTCCCTATTGAGCCGTCCACATGCTGCACACGGGCATGAGTTGCAGAGCGGGGTGCAGCCTGGAAACCCCAGGAATGCTGGGGATACACAGAGCAAGGGGGCCCAGGGAGGGCAGTGGGTTTCGCGGCTCCTGGTGAAACGCAAAGCTCCATGCACGGCAGCATGGCTGTTGACGGGGTTTGTAGATGACATGTATGAAATGCATTTTTGCCACCCCCAACAGCTGAAAAAGAGCCCATGCCTTATTCCTCAACAGCTGCAGTCACCTCAGCTGAGTTGCATGCTTTGGAATTTCTTAAAAGAGAATTATTCTTATTCATTGGTCCTCTGACTACTGAAACCAGCCCTGGAAAGTGAGTAACTCGAGGAATTCTGCTCCTGTCGGCAGCCAGAGGATTTCGTATTTTGTCCAGATCTTTCTGTGTAGCCAGATCCAAAGTGTTCGTTTTTCTTGGATATTATAACTTCCTTTCTCGGTCTCCTGTCTCTGTTCATTGATTTTTTTTTAAGGCCGTTATTTTCTCTGCGTCAAAAGAATCTGCACCTTTTTCCTATCTGAGTGGCAGATGTTCCTGGGCCGTGAAATATAAATATCCTAAAGTTTTCAAAGGCCTGATCGAAATTAATGCCATCTTGATTTTGGAAACAAGTATCAGGGCTAGCACTATCGCTTATATTATTATAACCTCCATATTACCATCCTGAGTCTTGTTCCAGGACAGCCTTAGCATAAAAATATAGAATTCCCAACTATATTTATCTCTTTTAAAAAATATGTATCTTTCTAACACATATCAAGCCAAGGATATAAAATACTTGTCTCTGTGGAGTAGCCTGTAGTTGTATTTTAAAAATACACACCCATAACCCTTGGGTGCATTAGACAGTTCTGCACATTGATGGAGCATGTGTGCACAAAATGGCTCTCCTGTTCTGTAGTCATTAAAGGCTGAAACTGACGTAGATCTGAAACGTTCTAGGACTAAAGCAATCAGGGTATATTTCCAAACTAATAGTAAATGACAGTCTTCACAATTCAAGAAAGTAAATACAGGCTGTTTTGTTAAATTCCTTTTGTTTTTTAAATCTACATAATTTACTACAGCTTTGCCATCCCAAGCAAATGTAGGTTTGAATTTTTATGGCCTAGACTTCATAAGGGTGGAAATTAGAAAGGATCCAAAGTGATTGTTTTGTTTTGGTTAGTTATCAAGCGGTTAGGAAAATGTCGGCCGAGGCCACCAGGCACGGTGTGCTGCTCACTCTTCTTCTGGGAGACGTCAGTGGGACACTAGGAGTAGAACTAGTGTCCTAGATTTCAGAGACCCCAATCATCAATGACATCGTTCAAAAACACTTACTGCTACTTAGCTTGAAAGATTTTCCCAAGCTTGTTTCATTGAATTTAATTGAGAAAGAAAGAGAAGGAGAAGAACTTCACAAATCAGCTTGTGTGGGAACCTACATGTTCCTGGTGTGGTTCTCCAAAAGAGGCAATGCCTCTACCACCTCAGTGGTGATATGCCCATGGGCATTTCTGGTGAATTCCTCAGCAAATCAGATCACCATGTGCCAAACCAGTGAATTCTCACCCAGTCAAAACTAAAGCCAGAGAAGCCTATTAGTCTAACTCTGCTGTGGACAGAGCAGGCTCTGCCTGTAGAAATGACTCATTTTAGAGGAAAATATGCACCCTAGAACAGGTGGGATGGTGGCAAGAGCATGTGAAGGCAGTGAGTGAAGGGAGCATGTGAGGCAATGGATGCCAGTCCACAGGGACACTGCATGCTGTGCATGAGAAGAAGAAATGAAAGGGGATAAAGACTTTGGAGAAATCTTGCTCCAACTTTGGGCCACATCTCAAGACACTTCTTCCTTGGAGCCCTTCTGAACATTGACCATTCCCTGGGCATCCCGTCTAGACCTGGACTCTGAGGTCCTTGTGGTCCCACCGCACTTATTCATACACTGCTTATGTGTGTACTTCATGCCCTTCTACAGGGGCAGCCCCTTAGGCAGGGACTCTACCTTCCCACCTCTGTCATCCCAGGGGACCCTCACTCAGCACTCACCCTGTGGGGGCTCCTCAGTAATGTTGGCTGAAGTGGATAATAATTTAGAATAGTGTAAAGAAGTTTTATATTTTAAAATATAGAAATCTTCAAATAGAGACACTAATAAACATTGTAAAAAGGAGTTCTGAAATATCATCACTCATTGTGGGTCATATTTCTAGGTATTACCATATGCCTCCAGCCCACTCACTAAATTCTTGCACCTGTACTCCGAAGACCTCTTCCCTCCTCCTCAGTTCCAGGAATACAGAACAGAAAAAGAAAGAAAATGTGATGGTTGGAATGTGTTCCCTCCAAAATTCAGGTGTTGAAATTTAATGGCCTCTCTGATGGTATTAGGAGATGGGGTCTTTAAGACGTGAACAGGCCACATGAGCTTCTTGCCTTGTAAATGACATTAAGGCCCTTATTAAAGAGGCTGCAGGCAGTGTTTGGCTCACTTTCTCTTCTTCATTCCTCGCCTGCAGAGGAAGGGCAACAAGGGCAACAAGGTGACATCTTGGGAGCACAGATCATCCCCATCAGACAGGTGAACCTAGTGGCTCCTTGATCTTTAGATGTCCTAGCCTCCAGGGCTGTGAGAAAATAAATTTCTATTTGTTAAAAATTATTCAGTCTCAGGTATTTTGCTATAACAGCACAAATGGTCTAAGACACACTGAGAGACTGGCAGCACCGCATGACGGAGAGGATCAGATACAGCCTGACAAAGAGAGGTTCCTCTGCCCCCAGAGGCTGGAGAGCAGCGCCAGCTGGTGAGAGAGATCGTGTGGCCCCTAGGGAGAATAAAGGCCTGGGGAAGCTCCAGGGGAAAGGACTTTCCACCAGGAGTACTTGGGGGCTGCAAAGAAACCAAGTCATTACCCAAGAGACAAGGCTATGCTGCTGTCCAAAAACTCGCATCATCAGCCATGTGCTCACAGAGAGTCAGGTTTGAGGACACTCATCAGGGCTCTGGACCTGTCTAGCACAGCCTTCCAGTGTCCTCTCAAGGAGCCCACCGTGCATCCAGATGCCCATCAGCATCTGGACCCTGCTCAGCACAGACTCCCAGGGCACCCTCCCAAGAGAACAACATACTGTCCCAGGTCCTAGAAATTATTCAGTCTCAGAAATGAAGTTAAGGGACTTGGATATTTTATTAGTCCGTTCTCACACTGCTATAAAGAACCATCTGAGAGTGGGTAATTTGGGGGGAAAAAAGGTTTAATTGACTCACAGTCCTGCAGGCTATACAGAAAACATGGCTGGAGAAGTCTCAGGAAACTTACAATCATGGTGAGAGGGCAAAGGGGAAGCAAGCACCTTCTGCACATGGTGGCAGGAGAGAGAGAGCAAGGGGAGAAGTGCCACACACTTTCAAACCATCAGATCTCATGAGAGCTCACTCACTATCATGAGAACAGCATAGAGGAAATCTGCCCCCATGAACCAATCACCTCCCATCAGGTCCCTCCCCCAACAATGGGATTACAATTCCACATGAGATTCGAGTGGGGACACAGAGCCCAACCATATCAATTATCTTATTATCTCAAAGCTGTGTGAAGGGAAGCCTCAGCCAAACAAAGATGGGCCAAATGGGACAGCCTTATAGTTACACACCCTGACATCACTCTGTTATGAGAGGACTATGGAGCGGGCTCTACAGTCTGGACAGATTTCTCTACATATGAAATTTCTTCAGTGTTTATTCTATGAAGTCATATATTTTGTATGCTTATATGTGTATATAATAAATATAATGTTTGTAGGGTTTTTCCCTCAAAAACCTTTGTGTAAAATTAAATCTCCAGGAAGATGCACCATTTTTATCTTGTAGCTGGAGTATCCTCTCTTCCAACTCCTCCCTCCATAGAAACATCTATAGGGAAAGAGAATATAGAGCCCTGGAATACAGTTCAAAAGAGGCTCAAGAGAATAACTGATGTCTGGATGGGCAGCTCAGTGGGGTGTGGGTGGGCCATGCTCCTTCAAAAGCAAGATAGCATTTCATCACACGCCTGCTCAGCTTATCCCAGATACTTGGTCGATCACATGAACTACGTCCATTGAAGCAATGCAGTCAATCTGCCAATTCAATCAAATAAGTCAATCAAACCCAAAATTGTTTCAAATGAAGTTCTTAATGGAGCAGCTATCTGACCAAATGTACTAGATTTGTTTAAAAAATCATGGCACTGAAGAATCTTGCTTTGGACTTGTATTTTATAGCTTTAAAAATCTCATTGACATGACATTAGTTTGATTCTCATAATATCTTCTGAGGTGGTCAGGGCATATATTGTTAACTTCTTTTTAGAGGTTAAGAAATGAGGGTAAGCCATTGAGTAACTCTCCTAAAGTTACTACTTAGCAGAGCAAACCTGAGCCTCTGTCATCCAAATTCATCCTCCTTGGACATTCTTCACTCTCTATGGCTTTTACACATGTAGAAATTCCCTCAGTGTGGGAACAATCCTACTAGAGTGACTCTCTGGAAAATGCATTGGGCATGTTCATGATTACAACAGTGTGGGAGACCCAAAGCATTACAAAGAAGTTGTGTGTCATGACTGTTACATATACAATGGGAGGGCCAAACTTTATCCTTTAATAACAAAGTCGAAAGAGTGTCACATCATAGAGCCAGACCCGCACCCCTGCCTACCTGCAGATGATCATGTGCAACCTTACACCATATTTGCCATGCCCTTTGTGTGTAGCATATTGAACTTGCAGACATGAGTCATGGCAGGACTGTGAAGTTTAGTTAAAACACGTGCCATGGGCCTCTAGGGCCAGGAAACACAATTACAGTGTCCTGTGTGTTTTCTAGCCACCAGTGGGATGTGGGGTCAATTGAATTGCATTTCCAAACTCTTTTCTTGATTATATGCTTCCAAAATAAATATATGGATATTGTAATGTACTGTTCCAGAACTAAATGTAACATAAAGAATAGACACTGGTTATCCACACTAGATACATTGCATGAAATAAATGTACAGCCCTTGGACATGTGTGAACTATCCAAACCTCACCCTAAAGTATTCTATTTGTTATGGATGACTTTTATTTCCAGTCCACCCATGTCCCACTTAAACCACTCACTTGGAGCAATCTGTCCTTACTGCATTCTTTTGTCTGACCTCTTCTCTGTCACTCGGTTGGCACTAAGCATATGGCACTTATACTGTTGTTTTACCCCACTTTGGCAGATGGTAAACGCATATGGTCTTCATTTAACTGGCGGCATAGATTACTTACCAGGGAGTAGTTCTTGAAGCCATAGCTTCTAGACACCAAATGTGTTCAGTGCTTCACAAAACCAAGAACTATTTAAATAGCAAGACTCGTTCTTGAAAAGTAGCTTAGTGGCCATGTTTTATTAAATGAGCATGTCCTGGGGGAACTGTCTCTGATCTCAAACAGCTTGCCAAACTTTTTCCATCTCCAAGAAGAGCTCTATGGAATTAAATTTCTCAATCTCATACGTGCAGGAATTGCAGTGTGTCCGTTTCTCCAGATAACCTGAATTCAGCACCTCTATTAAAAACATCTATTCTAGATCTTTGTACCTGGACTGCATTTTCTCTCCCACTCCCTGGTTATGGTTTAAATTACATTTTGAGGGTGATGCTTTTCAACAGCATTGAGATCCCTTATAATCTAGAACCCGGGGATCACCTTGCTGCACTGACTTCAGAAAAGTGCTGGGTGTACGGCACTCACTGTTTCTTTGTGAGGATGCTGGACAGACTGGGGGACTCAGGGACCTTCTTTCTACTCTTAGTGTCAGAAATGCAGTGCTTCTTTGGAGCATGTATGTTGCTTTGATTTTTAGAGATTGTCTTTTTTTTAATGGTTCAAATTTCATTCTTTCATTGTCCAATAGTCAATTTGGAAATAAATGTGTGTGTGTCCTCCTTTATCTCCATAGCATGCTGTGCAGCTTATATCTTTGAAAACTTACTTCGATCTTTGTGGAGTCTCCACAAAGATACTAATGGGCAAAGGCCCACTATTTGCTACCTATGTGCAAATGCTGTTTGACTGAAATCCTATTAAACCACCTACTGATTTGTGACCTTGAACATTTTGCTTTACTGTCCCTAGGTTTTACATCTGCTTTATTTGCAAAACAGAATAAAGTAAAAGTGTAAAGTAGATATCACACAGGCTTGCTATGAAGAGTAAATAAACAAAAATAGCAAAAGTTCTGACCATGTTGGCAGATACATGAAATGAGTCAATGAATGTTGGAGAAACTGGATTTTAGGCAAATCATATTCCCTCTTTTCCTTTTGTTTGCTTCTACTTCTCTTGGTTTCTCCATTTACGTATTTATTTCTTTTGTTTTTGCTTTCTCTTGAATCACTGATCCAAGTGGCCTTCCTGTACCTGCTATTAAGGACACAGATATTAAACACACACACATACACTCTCAGATCTCAAGTACTTCAAGGACATGAAAATGTGTAATTACAATACAGTGTGAGAGTGAGTTTTGCATTCATCTGATAGCAAATACATGGGCACAAAATAGCAGTGGGAAAGAAAAGGAAATGATTACCTCTTTCTGAGGGTGGAGTCAATCAGAGAAGTTCTCATAAAGGAATTGATGCTTTTTTTGGAACTTAAGCATAAATGAAGATTCCTGGGTATGCAGAGGAAACAGCATGGGCATAGGTGTGGAGATACTGAAGAGCATGGTGTCCCAGGGAAGCTGAGTGGCTCACGTTGCTAGTGCAAGGAGGCCAGCAGGCCAGGCACACAAGGCTGGGAGGCAGGCAGGGAGTCAGCTCTGAGGGGCTCTCTGGACATCTGAAAAAGTGAACCTCTATACTGAAAGTGGACCAACACCCAAAAAGGACCAACACGACCTGTTTATAAGACAAGGCTGAATTCATTATTTACTGCAGTAAAGGAAGGCACCATCTCTGCAAAGCTTTGGATCTTAGAAATAGGAAAATAAGTTCAGAATTTGTTGAGAGGTGAAAATTTGGCTTAAGGCAGGCCTTTCACCACAGGAAACTGGTGAAGATTGAATAAGAATCCCAATACAATAGTCATGGATTTGTGGGAATCACAAGGTGAGGATTTTGAGGTGAAAGACTGAAAGCATCTCAGACTCCAAATGGTACGGTACATTGAAGAGTTGGTGGATTTTAAGGAAGTTCCTGTTATGAGTAATCACACCATTTGTATGGGCAGAACTGTCCTGCAAAGGTAAAGAAGGGACAGTGAAGCTGTGAAAACAGCAAAGTCACAGTAATGTAAACAGAAAGGGGCAGCTTTGTCCTCAGTGTCCAGGCAGTCCAGGCAGTAAGTGTGGTAGACAATTTTGGTTCTCATGACATTGACTTTTATATGCCTAAGAAATTTCTTCTCATGTATGTGCTACCTAATCTTTCTGAAAATACCAACATCTGGGGCAATGAAAAGGAAAAATTCAGCTTGGCCTGTGCTAAGTTGCATACCCAAACAGAATGGCTCTTTAAAAATATACAAGATATTCAAGGTAATTAAGTTATCTAATTTATAGTTATCTTATTTGTGTTTTCAAATGCAAAAAAATGTCAAAAATGTTGAATTTGAGGCTGCAAACTAAATGTAAACTTTTGTACAATACGGGATTAAACAAACCACTTGCAAAATTATCTGAAAGGACAATGAAAATCTTAGTCTATCTGGGTATTCCCAGAACATACAGATACGGCAGGAGTATAGAAAAAGAATTTACGTTTTTCATTTTTCACTTCTTCAGTGTTTTTATGTCACACTCAGTCTTATGAAAGAGAAAAAGCATTATTACAAATCAACTAAGTTAGAGTTCAGTTACAGATAGACAAATCTATAAAAAGGTTTATTTGTGGTAGACTTATTAATGATATATTTCCTTACATCATTTTGTTCTGCTAAGATTTGTCATGCTTTACTCAACCAAGAAGTTGCCAAGCACAGTAAATTGAACACAAAGATCTCAAAACTTAGCATGGGACCCAGTTACCTTTAGATATAAGATGTATGGCACAGTTGCTGACATTTTAAACATATTTCCCAAATCAGGCAGCAATGCCACAAAGGCTACGTCTAGCATGGTGCACCATAGCATGAACTGTAGTGTAGGAAACACTGCTCAGCATTTGGAAACTATTGGCTTAATGTAAGAAGTTACCTCTCAAGCTTCAGTTTCCTCATCTGTAAAAAGTGGATGATGATACTATTTGTGCATTACCTTGACTTCTTGCCTTGAGTCGCTGTGTAATCACAGGAGAGGATCAAGGAAGACAGCAGGAGAGGCAGGAGTAGAACAGAAGCTATGGAGATCCATTTAGCCCCAGACCTGGACTCTAGGGAATGGGAAAAAGGACTGCACACAATCTAAGCCTGAATGATCAAGGGCTTGTGCAAATTCAAGGAGACTCTGGATTGTCACTCCTGTCTGTCTTACTCAGTTTTGTGCTGTAGTAACAGAATGTCTGAGACTGGGTAATTTATAACGAATATGAATTTATTGGCTCACAGTTCAGGAGGCTGAGAAGTCCAGGATCAAGATACTGGCATCTGGTGAGGGCCTTCTTTCTGTGTCCTCACTAAGTGAAAAGCAAGAGGGAAGAGAGAGGGCCAGAAAGGAAGAGAAAAGGGGGCCAAATTTGCCCTTTTATAACAAACCCACTCCTGTGATAACAGCAGTAATCCATTCATGAGGGTGGAACCCTCATGGCATAATTACTTCTCAAGGAACCCACCTCCTAATACCATAACATTGAAATTATATTTCAACATAAGTTTTGGAGGTGACAAGCATTCAAGCCATAGCAGTATTGATATAGTTTGGCAAGGTTCCCACCCAAATCTCACCTTGAATTCCTACATGTTCTAAGAGGGACCTGGTAGGAAGTAATTAATTCATGGGGTCAGGCCGTTCCCATGCTTTTCTCATGCTAGTGAATAAGTCTCATGAGACCTGATGGTCTTTATTATGGGAGTTTCCCTACACAAGCTTTCTATTTGCCTGCCACCATCCATGTAGGATGTGACTTGCTCCTCCTTCCCTTCCGCCATGATTGTGAGGCTTCCCCAGCCATGTGGAACTGTGAGTTCTCCGTTAAACCTCTTTCCTTTATAAATTGCCCAGTCTCAGGCATGTCTTTATTAGCACTGTAAAAATGAACTAATACAGTAAATTGGTACCAGTAGAATGGGGCGCTGCTGAAAAGATACCCAAAAATGTGAAAGTGACTTTGGAACTGGGTAACAGGCAGGGGTTGGAACAGTTTGGAGGGCTCAGAAGAAGAAAGGAAAATGTGGGGAAGTTTGGAACTTCCTAGAGACTTGTTGAATGGCTTTGCCCAAAATGCTGATAGCGATATGGACAATAAAGTCCAGGCTGAGGTGGTCTCAAATGGAAATAAGGAACTTGTTGGAAACTGGAGCAAAGGTGACTCTCGATATGTGTTATCAAAGAGACTAGTGGCATTTTGCCCCTACCCTACAGATTCCTGGAGCCTTGAACTTGAGAGAGAAGATTTAGCGTATCTGGCAGAAGAAATTTCTAAGCAGCAAAGCATTCAAGAGGTGACTTAGGTGCTGTTAAAGGCATTCAGTTTTAAAAGGGAAACAGAGCATAAAAGTTCAGAAAATTTGCAGCCTGATAATGCAATGGAAAAGAAAATCCCATTTTCTGAGGAGAAATTCAAGCCAGCTGCAGAAATTTCCATAAGTAACAAGGAGTCAAATGTTAATCACTAAGACAATGAGGAAAATGTCTCCAGAGCATGTCAGAGATCTTTGTGGCAGCCCCTCCCATCACAGGCCTAGATGTTTAGGAGGAAAAAATGGTTTTGTGGGCTGAGCCCGGGGTCCCTCTGCTGTATGCAGTCTAGAGACCTGGTGCCCTGCATTCCAGCTACTCCAGCCATGACTAAAAGGGGCCAAGGTACAGCTTGGGCTGTTGCTTCAGAGGGTGAAAGCCCCAAGCCTTGGCAGCTTCCACATGGTGTTGAGCCTACAGGTGCACAGAAGTCAAGAACTGAGATTTGGGAAACTCCACCTAGATTTCAGAGGATGTAATCTAGGATGCCTGGATGCTCAGGCAGGTGTTTACTGCAGGGGTGGAGCCCTCATGGAAAACTTCTGTTAGGGCAGTGCAGAAGCAAAATGTAGGGTCAGAGCCCCCACACAAAGTCCCGACTGGGGCACTGCCTAGTGGAGCTGTGAGAAGAGGGCTAATGTCCTCTAGACACCAGGATGGTAGATCCACTGAGAGCTTGCACTATGCACCTGGAAAAGCCACAGACACTCAACATCAGCCTGTGAAAGTAGCCAGGGAAGGGTCTATACCCTGCAAAGTCACAGGGGGAGAGCTGGCCAAGGCTGTGGGAACCCATCTCCTGTTGTGGCAAAGGAGATAATTTTGCAGCTGTAAGACTGCATTGGATTTCGGACTTGCCTGGGGCCTGCAGCCCCTTCATTTTGGCCAATTTATCCCGTTTGGAATGGCTGTATTTACCCAATACCTGTACCCCCATTGTATCTAGGAAGCAACTAACTTGCTTTTGATTTTACAGGCTCATAGGTGGAAGGGACTTGTCCTTCTCTCAGATGAGACTTTGGACTGTGGACTTTTGAGTTAATGCTGAAATGAGTTAAAATTTTGGGGGACTGTTGGGAAGGCATGATTGGTTTTGAAATATGAGGACATGAGATTTGGGAGGGGCCAAGGGTGGAATGATATGGTTTGGCTCTGTCCCCACCCAAATCTTATCTTGAATTCCCACATGTTGTGAGAGGGACCTAGTGAAAGGTAATTAAATCATGAGGGCTGGTCTTTCCCATGCTTTTCTCATGATAGTGAATATGTCTCAAGAGATCTGATGGTTTTTAAAACAGGAGTTTCCTTACACAAGCTCTCTGTTTGCCTGCCGCCATCCATGTAAGATGTGACTTGCTCCTCCTTGCTTTCTGCCATGATTGTGAGGCTTCCCCAGCCACGTGGAGCTGTCAGTTCTCCATTAAACTTATTTCCTTTGTAAACTGCCCAGTCTTGGGTTTGTCTTTTTCAGCAGCGTGAAAGCAGACTAACACAAATATCTAAGGGTTTGATCTTGTAAGAGGGCAACAATAATTCTTCCTGGTCTTTGTGTCATCCTTACATGATTAAAATAAACCTCAGCTAATCAATAATTGGATAAGAATTCATTTACTTTCTCTCTCCACAATACTTAAGCACCCAGTCCTGTGAAAAACTTGGATTTTTTTCTTCCTGCACAGCTCCAACTGAAGTCCTTGAAATGATTTTCATTGACTTTCATAATCTAACTTGGTTCATGGAGCCATCTGGAATCCAGTTACTGTGGAGAAAGAAACAGAATAAAAATACTCCTTGACTTACAGTGGGGTTATGTCCTGATAAACCCATAATAAGTTGAAAATATTGTAAGTCAAAAATGAATTGAATACACTTAAACTACCAAACATCATAGCTTAGTCTAACCTACCTTAAAAATGTTCAAAACACATTAGCCCACAATGGAGAAAATTATTTAACATAAACCCCATTTTATAACAAAGTGTTGAATATCTTTAATTTATTGAAATGATTTATTTATCAAATACTGTAATTTATTGAATACTGTACTGAAAGTGAAAAACAGAATGTCCATACGGGTAATCAAATGATTTCTATTGAATGAGAACCACTTTCAGGCCATCATAAAGAGGAAAAATTGTAAGTCAAACCATTGTTAAGTCAGGGACCATCTATATACCAGATTACCTCAGTCTAGGTGACACCCCTGCTCCCAACACAGGTTTCAGCTGTATAATACACTTTCTTTCAAATAAAAGGATAAGTATTGGTTTCCAAATTTGGGTGCTGGTGCTATGGGGTAACCCCTGATGTGAAGTAAAAAGTAACAAAGGTTTGCTGCAGTTTCCCTCCTTGAAGAGGCTCTGCCAGAGGCCGTGCGAAGATGGTTTTCACATGAAATCAACTTCAGGTTGCAAAAGGCTTCCTTGACTGTGGGAATGACATTGAAAAGACTGACTTTCTTTCTGAAGCTCTGTAGAGAGTGTGGTTAACCCCAAGATGTGAGAGATAAAGCAATAGAAATGCCTAACACATTACAGATATTATTAGAAATTACTATGCAGAATTTATTATTAACATGCCTGACACTCCAACAAAAGGACTTGACAAAAGCTCCTGGATTTGCTATAAGGAAAAGTTCTATGTCAGAGCCCATCCCGACACCAGGGAGCCCAACATAGCAAAAACATGCAGAAGCAAGCCCACTGGTCCTGAAGGCCTGGGTGGTGTGAATAGAGGGGGATTCTGCCTGGCTAGGCACCAAGCTCTGGTCTCTGTTCATGGGAGGCCTGGCAATATGGTCCGCGTTTGTATCCCTGTCCAAATCTCATGTTGAATTGTAATCCCCAATATTGGAGGAGGGGCCAGGTGGGAGGTGATTGGATCATGAGGGCAGATTTCCCCTTTGCTGTTCTCAAGATAGTGAGTGATTTCTCATGAGATCTGGTTGTTAAAAAGTTTGTAGCACCTCCCTCTTCTTCTTCCTCCTGCTTCAGTCATGTAGGATCTGCCTGCTTCCTCTTTACCTTCCGCCATGATTATAAGCTTCCTAAGGCCTCCCCAGCCACGCTTCCTGTACAGTGTGTCAACTATGAGCCAATTAAACTTCTTTTCTTTATCAATTACCCTTCTCAAGTAGTTCTTTATAGCAATGTGAGAACATACCAATAAGTGGTTTATAGGACACTAAGATCTAAGAGTTTGTGGACATTTAAGGGTCGAAACAGCATCCTACAGAGCTACATACCCTTTACAAGTTTGCAACACCCTTGCATTGCTCAGAAAGCTGCAGACTGTCTGCAGATGTACAAGTGTGAGAACTCGGAGGCCCAGGGTCAGAGACAGCAGGATTGCCCTATAACTGCGTGCACACTGAGATATCTATCATCATTACAGAGGTGCAGCTTCTGCCGTAGATTTCTCCAGATACAGGCAGAGGCCCCAGCAGGCAAAGCAGCAGGGCCCATGAGTTGAGTTTTAGCTTTTATACTAGAATTCTCCATCTGTACTTTAGGTTCAGATGGGGAGTAGACATTTGGGGAGTTGGTAGGTGAGAGTAATGGCCCACATTTTATCATTATCTTTGCCTACTTTTGTGACCAGTTACTATGTGGCAGATACTGTGCTCGTCCCCTGTATCTGTTACCACAAGTAATTGTGAAAACTGCCTGGAACATAATATTATTATTCTCTCTGTTTCATGGATGAAATATCTCTGAGGCTTAGAGACAAGAGTAACTGCTCATTGCTGTGGGGACAGAGGCAAAGCTTCCTGGGCTCTACTCTGCTTCTTTTCTGTTTCCTCTCAGAAGGCCGGGAGGTGTTTAACCTCCCACTTGCTAACTATCAGGTAAAACTCTCAATTTGGAAGAAAGTAAGAGGCAGCCCCAAGCGCCCATGGGTGGTAAGTGGCCTCGGGTGAGGTGGTGGCATCAACATTGTGAAGACATAGAGGACGGGAGACGCAGAGTGTCTCAGATTGCTTTCCATGTGCTGGGTCTTACACTGAGCTCTTTCCTCTCCATCACTGCAGAACCATACCATCATCTCCAACTTAATGGATAAGGAAATCAAGGCTCAAAGAGGCAGAGTACTGGCCCTGGAGTTTGGATCCAAACCCAATCTATCTTTCCTAAAACCCATCATGGTTTTTGTTTGTTTGCCTTTTGCTATATTCAGTCCATACCCTTTGGACTGACGGGCTGTTCCTCTCGAGACACCGAGTTCCCTGTACCTCCCTACGGTCACCAAAGTGATGTTGCAAGACCGAGCTCCAGGAATAGGTTGGCCAGTAGGGACAGCCCTTTCTAGGTCAGCCACTCCCAAAAGACCTGCCCAAGGAAGGGCTTCCTGTCCCATGGCCATAAAGAGTGTAGGTGCAGCCAACTTCACCACAAGGTTTGCACCTAGAGGTGAGCCTTGCTGAACCAGCAGGGCGAGATTTCATCAAACAGCTGCTCAGGTTTCAACAATAGCATGGCTGGGCCTTGCACTAATGGGCTGCCTTAGCTACATGGAGGGCAGCTGGCTCTGTCTTCTAACTGCATGGCCACACTCCTGGGGACTGTTCCCTAGACTAGTGCCAGAGGTGCTGCCATGGGGGGTCAGGACTCTCAGGTATGTGAGAGATGGGCCTCTGATTAGCTTTCCCTCTAACCAGACTGTTGTATGATTACATCTGGGAGCTTGTCCATACTGCTACGCAGGGCAGCTCATTCCAAACAGAGCCAGTTAATCCTTCCTGGAACTGGTTGCAGGAGGCAAGTTCATTTTAGCCAAAGTGTTCAGCCAGGAGGAAAAGCTGGGAGTGGGGGACAGGACAGGAAACTGAGTCATGCCCAACACGCAGCAGGTGGGCACTGCAACTAACCGTTGCTCATTATTCAGGGTTGCCAAACCCTTGTCCAGCTCCACTAAGAAGTTTTCATAATGCTGCCAGCAAGTATGACGTGGCCTTGTTAATATAGAGACAAATACCTTTCAGCCTGGTTTGCCAGAGGGTGATCAGGATACGACCAGAGGCCCACAGAGAGTCCACGGAAGGGCAATCTTGGAATTTTCAAGGATGAAATCTAACGTTTATTGAGCATTTGTTATGTGCCAAGCATTCTTCTGAGGGTTTCATGTATATTCATGTATTTTGTCCTAGTAGAACTGTGGACTCAGCCTGTTATTTTTAATCCATTTATAGCTGTGGGTATGGAAGCACAGAAGATAAGGTAACTCATGCAAACAAAAATGTTTATAAATAGCAGAGCCCAGATTGGAACCCAGGCATTTTCCTATCTCTATTGAAAAAACCAGAAACAGAAAGTTGCATAAACAGCATTTTTATGTGGGGAAGGGTAAGGATGGCTATGTGGTGTTGATAATTGATAAGTGAGAAATTGAGAGTGTGTTCTATCCTTGTGCAATTGGTGTTTCTCTAGTCCGACACTGCTCAATTCTCTGATCAAGGCACTTATTAGCCAGTGGCGGAGTCTGTGGGGAGGGGGTCACAGAACTGGGTGGTTTGGGGTGGAGTCAGGGAGTTGCTATTGTTACTCACCCCTAGTGCACTGGGGAAGGGCTTGGCACACACTAAACTCTGAGGCTGACACTGAGCACAAGATGCCACACCAAAGAGCAGACAATGGCTACTGGAAACAAGGAAAATCACCAACCCCATTCATTGCTTTCCTAGGCCTGCCATACAAATTACCACATTTGCACAGCTCTGGAAGCCAGAAGTCCAAAGTCATTGCATCAGCAAGGCCTTGCTCCCTACAAAGACTCTAGCAGGGAATCCTTCCTTGCCTCTTCCAGCTTCTGGTGGCCCCAGGAGCTTGGCTTGTGGCCACATTACTCCAGTCCCTATCTCCGTCTTCGCATAGCCATCTTCTGTCTTTGTGTCTGTTTTTCTTAAAAGGACACGAGTCACTGGAGTAAGGACCCACCCTAACCCAGGTTGTCCCCATCCTAATTTATCACCTTTGTAAAGACTATTTTCAAATCAGATGGCGTTCTGAGGTTCTAGGTGGACAGGAATTTAGGGGAGACATGATTGAACCTAGGACGACCATGCATGTGGCAATCTCTGCACTTTGTGAGATCAGCACCGGAGAACTTGGGAGAGACAGGTGGTGATTTGAAGGGCAAATGTGTCCCTTGGAGGCTTCACTCCTCCCTTCAAGGGATGTCCCAAAGTTGTAATCCTGGAAGGCTGTGAGCCAGGAGAATAGTTACTCGAGAAGGGACAGAACTGGGATTTGGAGACTGAGGAACTCGGCTGCCAAGAGTCCTTTTTTATCAGCCCCAGGAAGTTTATTCCCAAACTCCCCAGTCACAGCTGTGGCCTCATAGGCTCTCAGCTAAGGATGTGCACAGATTTCCAGGGCCACTGCTCTGACCTCCAGCACTGAGGCTGTCTCCACCTGGGGGGTGGGAGAGGCACGGTTGAGTGAGAAACATGCTTAAAGGGGCAAACGTACCAAATATAAAATGTCCCACAAGAATCGAGGACATAGCAACATACGTGCAATTAATGATACTTTCTAAGGATCGTATTTCACACCTAAATATGCAACATTTTAACAACAATTTGTCCTTCCCACCCAAATGCCTCCATGATGGGAATTTTGACAGTGTGTTAGTTTAATTTCCACTACCCAAAGATAAAAGACCCATGGAAAGGAAATGAAAAAGCTAAATGGCTAGAAAGAGCATGGAAAACCATAACCACCAAATTGTAAATCAGTAAAACAACTTGTTAGTCATGGAAACATAGAACTATGTGACTTCTATAATGTGCTCACTTCTTTCATTTAATAAATATTTTCTGGCACAAGTAACAATATTGTAATCTTTCATTAGAGAAATATGTCAATGTTCTACTAAAACTCCAAGTCCTATAAAAAAATCTGTTTTAAATTCCAGTTTTGTGGAAAAATATTAATTTTTTTCTATAAATGTAAAACAATGAGTGAATTCATTCGATGTAATTTTCTTTCCATTCTAAAAGAGTACCTAAACGTCACAAAAATAAAGTTGGGGCCAATGCTGTCAATGAAGAGAAATGAAAACACTATGGAAATTGTCCACCATTAGAAGTTTAAACTCTGTGAATCCTGTGTCCTTGTGCCTGGACCCTAGGGTCCTCTTTCTGGGATCTTCACCCTCATTTTCCGTCCTCATTCCTGGGTGCCCCTCTACTCGGCCATGCTTGGAACTTCCTCTTTCCAAGCACTCCTGCCTTCATTTTCATCCTTCCTTCTCTCGGGACTCCTATTTCCCCTCCATTTTCCATCTATCCCTGTCCATTCCTCCAGCAACCACCCTTGCTGGTCACCTGTCTCATCTTCGAGGTGGAATCTTCCACGCCCTTCTCTGAAGATTCACAGTCGCTGCTCCTGCCACTCTGAATTCCCACCCCCTCCCATGCCTGCCCTTCCTGAGAGTGTGAACTTAGCAAAGCTCATGTTTCTCATGTGTCTGTCCCTGCTGCAAAGCACAGGGCAGGTGCCCGATCAGGGCTTGCTGGATGGCTACTGAGTGCCCTGCTACAGCTCAGACTACACCCAAAACATTCTTGCACATTTCCAGTCAAACCAATTGCGCACAGCCTTTCCCCTGGCTGCCTTCACGCTCTCTGCCTCTCCCGTGAACATCCCCACCTTAGCAAAGCCCTGCCTTGTCTTCAAAGCTGGGTTCAGATGTCATGCTGCTTCCCAAGAGACATCTCCCTCCTCACTCTATGATTTTTGCTAGGGCTGCCATAACACTGTACACAAGCCAGGACCTTAAACAACAGAAGTATAATGTCTCACAGCTCTGGAGGCCAGAATCCTGAGATCAGGGTGCCCGCAGGGCTGCTTCCTTCGAGGCTCTGAGGGAGCAGTCTGTCCCCAGCCTCACTCCCTAGCTTGTGGGTGGCCACCTTCTCCCTGTGTCTCCTCAAACCCTCTTTGCTCTGTGCATGTTTGTGTTCAAATCTTTTCTTATAAGGACACCAGTCATATGGGATTAGGACCCACCCTAATGACCTCATTTTAACTTAACTGACTTCTCTAAAGACCCTGTCTCCAAAGAGAGTCACATTCAGAGATCCTGGGAGTTAGGACTTCAGCCTATGGATTTAGGGAAGGGACACAATCCAACTTCTAATAGCCGCCTCATGCCTCTTTCACCATTGAGACCTACAGTCCCCATACCTGGGGCTGTCTGTTAGACATATCTAAACACCTTGGTAAGACCCTTTGTCCCTGTCCCAGAGGAAACCACACCCTGGGTTTAGTGAGTATCCCATCCCCAGATTTTCTTCCAGGCTTCTCACTTCTCCTTTTGGTTTCAAAATTGGATCCAAAGTTCCACTACGTGACATCCAGAATGTTTGTTCTGGCAAGCTCCAGCCTTTACATTTATGAAATATTGTTGCCTCAAAAGCAAGGCTACCTGGACCTGGTTTCTGCCCACTTCCCATGAACAGAAGGCCAAAGGCCTGCAGTAAAAAATGCCTAGTGGGTTGAGACTTTCTGGGGAGAGGTCCAAAAGGCAACTATTTAGGAATTCTTTTCATATATTTTTTCTTAACTGAGTAGGATCGTACGGAATTGACTCACTGAAAAAGAATTGTCATAAAATCTCACACCATTGACTTGTAAATGGAATCGAATGTGTAGAGTCTACGTAATGACACCATCAAACGGGAAAGAGCCATCACACTCGTATAACGGATGAGAAGCAGCATGAGCACGGCAGGCGAGCCTCCCAGGGGCATTGGCGTGATTCCACTCACTGCGTTTTTATCTCCAGTTTCTCTAATTTTTGTTATTTTTTTCCTCGGGTCTCAAGACAAGAGCAGAAAGACTTTTTTCTCTCCTAACAAATCACCTCATACAGAAGTCAATAATATAAATACTTACGTGGCTGGGGTCAGTGCCTGGGCTTTATTAAAACTGATTTTTCAAAATGTATTTCCATTGTTACTGCAGCTACAAGGTAACCCTCCAATCAGACACTTCGCATCCTAACGTCAACGCCTGCGTGGTACAAGCCCTAAAGATGGAAAACGGAGTGAGGGAGGTGGAGGGGAGATGCTGTGGGCTTCCCGGGATGAGTCCTGCAGGGCCGGTTTCCTTGGGGGCAGCAAACCCCAGGAGAATTCTCCCTCACTTCCTTTCCAGGAGATTCCCCCAAGCTCCCACACGCACCTCCACGGCTCCTAGATCAAGCTCTGACTCTGCTCGGCCTCATGGTTGCTGGCTACGCAAAATAATCAAAGATGCCCTCGGTGGGAGTCATGCACCCCCCACCTGTGGCTGAAGGCCAGGCCACACACTGGAGAGTCTCAGCACACAGGCAGGACGCTGTGGGTTCGGTTGCCAGGAGCATCTGTTCGGAGAGTGGACACAGTACAGGGCTCATCCCGCATCACACTGTCCTGCCCTGGCAGTCACACCCGGTCCTCTCAGGGCCAGAGCCTGGTTTTCTGTAGAAAAACGTAGAGAGTCCACTGGCTAGTTTCTGGGCTGGGCGACCTGGGCCTGTGTTAAGCACAGCCCACTCTCTGCATGCTTCTCCTACCCCTCCTCTTAAATTATTGGGGTTCCTATGATGTGCAAGCTGGGGGACCTGGTTAAGTTATGTGCTCTGGACTTGTTAAGTATGACTAGCTTAGGGAAGGACTAAGCCTGTGCTCTGATGGCGTGGGGTCAGCACTCAAACTGCGCAAAACACCAGCCCCTGCGAACTAAGGAAGATCCATAGAGGAAGTCATCTCTTCCCCATGGAAACCAGTGCTCAGTGTGTTTCCAACGCTCACGTCACCAGCTGATAGAGAGGAGAGGCATGAGCGTGCGCGGGAATGGCCGTGAAAACAAACTCCAAAAAACGCGGCCAGCAGCAAGAATCTCTAACCACATGGATCGCATAAAACCAGGGAGGAATGCAAGGAAGGAAAGTGTGTAAGGAACAGCAAAGAAGGAAGGCTCAGCCACAAATCTCTCTCTCTCTCTCTCTCTCTCACACACACACACACACACACACACACGCCACAAGGGATAACATAATACCCCAAGGTATAACCTGCAGACACACTGAGATCAGTCCCTCCCTCCTGCCTTCTCATTCCGAACCATTCTGGTCAGTCTTCCATTTAGCTTAGCTGGCCCTTTCATTATATTCATACTTTGAACCTTTCTTTATGTGTCAGGATTTAGGGATATTGTTTTCTTTTGTAATTTTCCAACAAGTTGCCAGGGGGAAAAAAGCATACATACCTTAAAAAGAACTTGCAAAGTGAACATTTTTCTTTGTACCCACAATAATCTTTTATTTCTTTCTTTTTTTTTTTTTTCTTTTGAGATGGAGTGTCACTCTGTCGCCCAGGCTGGAGTGCGGTGGCGCGATCTCGGCTCACTGCAAACTCCACCTCCCGGGTTCACGCCATTCTCCTGCCTCAGCCTCCCGAGTAGCTGGGACCACAGGCACTGCCACCACGCCCAGCTAATTTTTGTATTTTTAGTAAGATGGGGTTTCACCGTGTTAGCCAGGATGGTCTCGATCTCCTGACCTCGTGATCCGCCTGCCTCGGCCTCTCAAAGTGCTGGGATTACAGGCGTGAGCCACTGCGCCCGGCCTCTTTTATTTCTATTATAAAGGCAACACTTTTTTGTGCAAAATTTGGAAAATACAGAAAAATATAAAGAAGGTAAAAACCATCCACAATTCTTCCTCCCAGAAACAACCATAGTTGTATTCTAGAAAATGTATTTGTATGTTTATTATAGTTGATCCAAAAGAACAATCGAGGTAAATATGAATACAATTTTATTGTATGAAGGTGGTTTCACACTGTATGTACTACTGCATATTGTTTTATTTAAAGTAACGTTGTGAGAATTTTAATATGGTACTAAGTAGTCTTTGAAAGCATAATTTTTAATAGCTACAAAACATTTTTAAGGAGTGTATCACAATTTCTTTTCCCATTTCTCTATTCTTGGATCTTCAGAAGGTTCCTAATTTTCTCTCGTGAACATGCTCCAATGACTCCCTCTGTACATAAATTTTTGAGCACATTTCTGATCATTTCTTTAGGATATTTTCTTAGGCATGAAATTGTTGATCTAAAGAGAGTAAACCTTCCTACGCTGTCTCCTCTCTCCCACCTGTATGAAAACATCCATTTCACATAATTGCCAAAAATGGAAACAACCCAATTGTCCACTCAAGTAGAATAAATAAACAAGATGCAATCTGTCTACAGAGTGGAGCATTATTCAGCTATCTAAAGGAATGAAGTTTTCCCACCTATTACAACAGGGTAAGATCGTATGCTAAGTAAAAGAAGCCAAACACAAAGGCCACATGTTGCCTGATTCCATTTATGCAAATTGTTTTGAATAGGGACATGTATAAAGATAGAAAGTAGATGAGTAGTTACCAGGGCTGGGGTGGTATCACACAGTGACTGAATATGGGGATGACACTTTTTTTTTGCTGTGACGGAGACATTCTAAAGCTAGATCGTGGTGATGGTTGCACAATTTTGTAAATTTACTAAAAATCATTGTATTGCACACTTAAAAGGAGAGAGTTTTGTGGCATGTAAATTAGACCTCAATACAACTTTCAAAGTCATTTTCACTACTTATTGTTTCAGATTATTTTAGGATCATTCACTGAATTTTCCAAAATCACTATTCCACTAAAATTTGAGGAAGACTTATATTTACACTAATAATTTAGTATCAAGAAAAATAATGTGCATTCTTATTTCTTAAACTGTCTTTATGTTACTAGAGTCACATTCTTCATTTTTATTAGCTAAGTCCTTTCTTAAGGTGAGACCACTCACTTTCTTTTGATTAATGTAATTTTTGCCATAAATATTTCCAGCCTATTATTACAGTGTAGAGAAAAATATTTTTATATTTATTTAACCTTCTATCACTTTGCTTAATTTAACTCTTTTAGATTCATTTGGTATTAGAAGCATACAATTGTAGAAACTTCAAAGAGTTATTAGGTCTCTTTCTAATAATAATTCTTCCTTCCCCTACACTGGCCAGACTTCCAGCATTAATTAGGAGGATGATGTTGATAACAAATAAAATTGCCTTATTCCTGATTCGAATGAGAATTTTTCCAGCGTGTCACCACTAAGTATAATGTTGACTTTTGTTTCTTTTTAACCTTTTTATTTTGAAATAACTATACATTCACAGGAAGTTGCAAAAATAGTACAGAGAGATCCTATGAATCCTCTGCCCAGTTCGCCCCGTTGGCTACATCTTATGTAGCTACCCTACAATATCAAAGCCAGGAAACTGGTACAGACTCAGTGCGCAAATAGTTTTGTGTCATTGGTGGTATATGTAGATTTCTGTAACCACCAGGCAGACAAGATATGTAACTGCTCCATCATCACAAAGATATCCTTTGTGCTTCCCTTTAAAGTCAAGCCATCCAGCCCCACCATCTCTCAACACTGGCAATCACTGATCTGATCTCCACCTCTTTAATTTGGTTGTTTCGAGAATGTTCTATAAATCATATAGTATGTGACCTTTTGAGACTGGCTTGTTTTACTTGCCCCAATTCATTTGCCATGCATGCAAGTTGTTGCACATGTCAGCAGTCTGTTTTCCTTTATTGCTATATTATTCTCTGGTATGGACGTACCATAGTTTGTTTAACCATGCACCTATTGTTGGTAATTTTAGTGTTTTTAGCTATTGCAAATAAACTTGCTATAAACAACCACTGCAGATTTTTGTGTAGGTATAAGATTTCAATTCTCTGAGATAATCGCCCAGGAGTATGATTGCTAGGAAATATAATAAATATATGTTTCGTTTCTTAAGAAACTGTCGAACTGCTTTCCAGAGTGGCTGTACCACTTGACGTTGCACAGCAATATGTGTGAAATCTAGTTTCTTTGCATCCTTGCCAGCATTTGGTGTTGCCGTTCTGTTTTATTTTACTTGTTCTAATACGTAGGTAGTGATTTCTTATTGTGGTCTTAATCTGCATTTCTTTAATAGCTAATGAGGTTGGAAATCTTTTCAAGTGCTTATTTGACCCAGGTACACTCTGTATAGTAAATGTCTCTTCATGTCTTTTGCACATTTTCTAATTGAATTGCTTGATTTTTACTGTTGCATTCTGAGAGTCCTTTATGTATTCTGGATGTGAGTCCTTTCTCAGACATGTGATTTGCAAATATTTTCTCCCTGTCTGTAGCTTGTCTTTTGATCCTCCTAAGAGGGTCTTTTGCAGAGCAAACCTTTTTGATCTTGATGAAGTCCAATTTATGGATGTTTTCCTTTTATGGATTGTGCTTTTGGTGCCATGTTTAAGAATTCTGCACCAAGTCTTAATCTTGAAGATTTTGAATTGTGCCTTTCTAAAATTTTAGTTTTATTTTTACATTTAAATCTTTTCTCTATTTTGAGTTAATTTTTGTATAAGGTGTGAGGCTCAGGCTGAAGTTTACTTTTTGCCTACGGAAATTCAGTTGTTCCAGTAACATTTGTTGAAAGTGATTCCTCCATTGAACTGCTTTTACGTCTTAGTCAAAAATCAGCTGGGCATGTTTAGGGGTATTTCTTTTTCTCTGTTCTGTTCCGTTGATCAATGTGTCCATCTTTCCATCAGCACTACAGAGTTTAGGTTACTGTCACTATATAAGAAGTACTGAATTCAGGTAGAGTGACCTTTTGAAATGTATTCTTTGTATTCAACATTGTTTTTGCTATTCTAGTTACTTTGCCTTTCCAAACAAATTTCAGAATAATCTTGTCTCTACAAAAAAAATCTTGCTTGGTTTTTAATGTAAATTTTATGAAGCCTATACATCAATTTAGTCAATGGATCAATTGACTTCTTTACTACATCATCTTCTAATCCATGAACACAGTATCTCTCTCTATTTCGATCTTCTTTGGTTTCTTTTATCGATGTTTTGTAGTTTTCAGAATACAAGCTTGTGTTAATTTTTTTTACATTTATTACTAAGTATTTCATTTGTATTAAGAAACTATAAAAGGAATTATATTTTTAATTTTACCTTTCAAGTATGTATTGCTAGTATACACAAATACAGTTGATCTTTGTCTGTTGATCTTGTATCCTGAAACCTTGTTGAACTCATTGCGTATGACTGCAATTATTTTAAATTTGCTTTGGATTTTCATGGCCCATCTTGCTGTATGTTCTCAGGGCCTTGGAAAACAACGTGTACTCTGCTGGTTTGGGGTGAATTATTTCATAAATATAAATTAGGTCTTGTTGGTTAGTGGTGTCCTTGAGTTCTTTTATATGCTTGCTGGTTTCATGTTCTTCTACTTTCTGTCTCTATCACCTGGACTACTCTAGGTACCTCATATAAATGGAATCAGACAGTGTGTTTCCCTTTGTGACTGGCTTATTTCACATAGCATGACATCCTCAAGATTCATTCACATTGAAGCAAGTGTCAGAATTTTCTTCATTTTTAGGGCTGGATAATATTCCACTGACTTGATTAGATTTTGGTGTTTTAGGGTTTTGTCTCTTTTTTTTTCTTCTTTTTTTTTTTTTTTTTTTTTGGTAGAACTTCAGCAGCATAATGGAAGACGTGGAGTTGGCAGTGATCCCCATTCCAACCTGGTCCCCATTCCAACTCCAGCCACTATGATACTGCATTATGCTTCTATGAAGCCAGGGGTTTTTTTGTTTTGTTTTGAGATGGAGTTTCACTCTTGTAACCCAGGCTGGAGTACAATGATGCAATCTTGGCTCACCGCAACCTCCGTCTCCCGGGTTCAAGTGATTCTCCTGCCTCAGGCTCCCAAGTAACTGGGATTACAGGTGTGCGCCCACGCCCAGCTAATTTTGTGTGTGTGTATGTATGTGTATTTTTAGTAGAGACGGGGGTTTCTCCATGTTGGTCATGCTGGTCTCAAACTCCTGACCTCAGGTGATCCACCTGCCTCAGCCTCCCAAAATGCTGGGCTTACAGGTGTGAGCCACCGAGCCCAGCTGAACCCAGGGTTTTAAAAAAATAGTCCTGTTACTGAAATCAATTTCACCAAACAATAGAACAATTAAAGGAGCTAGTAAACTCTGTTTTTGTTACAATGATTGTTTACACTATACAAATCAGATGAGTCATTCTGTTTTGCCAGAAGATAACTTAGAGAAAATAGTTTGAAATTCTATATTATTTACATGGTAGACTAAAATAGACCCATCAATTACCATCTACTGAGTTTTTACATAAGTATAATGTTCTTAAAACAAACATTGTTGTTATTGCCATTCAGTCTAAGATTTAATTATTGGCTTATAGAGTGAAAAAATTTAAAAGCCAATCAGTTTAAGGTGTAAAGGAATAAAAAAATCCAAGGAAAACTATCATTGAACACTTCATCTACACTTTAATAAAGTCACAGAATACATATTTTCTCTTTTTGACAAATTGAACATAAAGAAAATAAAAGATCCAGTAAAGAGGAAGAAGAGTGGCAAGGAAGGAAGGTCAAAGAACTGGAGAAAGGATGGAAGGGAGGGAAAGAAAGAGGATCTCCCAGGTCTCACCCTGCA
Organism: Macaca mulatta; assembly: GCF_049350105.2. Classification (NCBI taxonomy): domain Eukaryota; kingdom Metazoa; phylum Chordata; class Mammalia; order Primates; family Cercopithecidae; genus Macaca; species Macaca mulatta. The sequence continues at coordinate 5,154,100 of NC_133423.1, forward strand.
ATATCAAGTTTCCTTCCAGAAGTGAAGTTACCCTCAGCTGAGAGAACTCCATCCTGGGAAATGTCCATGCACATACTGGTGGTGAAGGATGAAGTCTCAGTTTTGCCTCAATGAATGGCCTGGGACTTAGAGGTTTAAGCCACCTCATTAATGTTATGTTAACTTTATTTTTGGCATAAGAGTGAAATTTTTTTTTCATTTATTTCTGATGTTCACTTAACAAAGACAGAGTATGAGAAATTTTCCTGAGGTGAGGAGGACATTTGAGGCAGTGTAGACAAAAGACTATTTCTGCTCAAAAGACCATCCAAGATACAAAGACAGAAGTTAGAGGCCATCGCTCAAATGGAAGAGAGATTTTAAAAGCCCTGATTATCACAGAAACATACACTTGAGGACCTTCCACAAATGTAATTCAATCTGAAAGTCTTTTTCAAGGTTAATGAGTATCAGAGAAAGTTATAAATTAAATGTTTTTAAAATATAAGCTTGACCATTTTTAATCAAGCTAAAAGAGCTATTTCAATTTTCTATGAAAATGCATGTTAAGATGATCTTAAGTCCAGAATAATTTGAACATCTAAATTTGCACAATATACTCTTCCTATTCAGTAAGTATTTAGCCTGACCATTCTCCATTAATCCTCTGCTAATGCTTCATTAATAATCCCAGAACTCATACAATATGACCAAATTCATATAGAGATGACCTTAGAACTCAGGGAATTCATGCCAAAACTGACAACCTTAAGTGGTGTTTGTGTTAGGAAATGAAATGGTAATAAAGTATGGAAACTACATGAAAACAGAAATCTATATTTTCCTTAACTAATTCACCTCCAGCAAGATGAGTTGGTTTTCTAAATTTTTTTCTGACAGACTGTTTGGCTTCATCCTTGGATGTGTATTTCATTTTGGCTGAATTCTCTACACCACCCCTTGTTCCAAGCCATGTTCTAAGAAAAGAAAACTTCAGAAATAAGGGAAATATCTTCTTAAGTCAGAAACAAGAGTTTTCATAACACTAATTTTGTTGCTAGTCCTTGCTTTTTGTAACTGACATAGCTTCACATAACCTGCAAATAACTTTTGAAATAATAATTCAAAATATTGACAAACATCTCTGCTCAGCCTGGCAGAAGGTAGTCTCTATAACAGGTAGTAGAGTGCTGTCATCTTATTTATCATATCATGTTGTTGTGAGGATTAAATGAGAAAATACTCATAAAAACACAAAACACAGTCTAAGCTGGCACCTAACAAGTGCTTAAAAACTTGTTATCAGTTTGTTTGTTGTTTTGCAGTATTTACCAGGAAGAGGTTTCAGGTCAGTTGGAAAAACACTAGTGCACGTATGGGATAGTAGTGCTTATATGTATATATACTCACATACACACACACACACACATATATGTACATGTACATATATATACACACATATGCACATATATAAATATACGTACATGTATATATACACACATACATATATATTATATATATGCAAAATAGAATTATATACATGATAGAATGATAAAATTAAGTGCTAAGCTATATACCATAGACAGTGTAATCACGACTGAGTTCAACTGGATCACTGTACATTGACTACTATATTGAAGGCACAAGATTGAAGACCATATTGAGATATGATGTGTATGCTATTACATCATGTTATTGCAAAGGTGATGGAGACCACTGAGCATGATCATTGTCAACCAAAGTTTAAATAATGCAAAATCTGCTTCTAAGGTGAATCACTAAATGATCACTGCTAATTTTCCTCTCTCCAGCAAACATTAGAAAAATTCAAAGATTAATGGTTAAAAAAAGTTAAGTTGCAAAAGACAGTATTTCATTTACAGAAACGCAAAACAGCTTTTGAAATCAATGTTTCCATCTCCTTTTTTTCAGCTTGTAAACCCATAACACTAAAACACCCTAACTGATTTTATTTCTACACTTTGTTAAAGTGATGTGATCCCAAGCTGGGACCTCATCTGCCCAACGTTTAACCCTCAGAAACCTTTCCCAGCCTGGTTTTGAACTCACAGAAACGGCAGCTTTTAATGGAAATGCTGACAGACTCTTAAGTATAGCAACGTGAATGGCACCAATGATAATAAATATGAGGAGTGATTCCCAAACCGAAGACGGGCAAATAGTTACCCAGCTGCTACAGAAATAGCAAGATAGAATTTAAAAAAAAAAAAAAAAAAAGGAGAAAAGAAATTAAATGAAATGGGTATGAGCTGGAAACATCTGTGCTCACCACAGAGGAAAATGCATATTCAGCAGCCAGTTTATTGGCTCTTTAGAGGATGTGAATGGCGCATTGTAAATAATGACCCGCCTGTAATAAATTCCCCGTAAAAAAGAGGGGCTCGTGTGTTCCTCCCACAATTCACATTTCTGGGTCCCTGCTGTGAGGGATGATTCACAGCAGTCACAAATTCCTGTTTTCAAAATGCTATTGTATACTCCAGGGCTTTCATTAAGTTTTGCACTAGCTGGGGAAATTTAAAACTTGAGAGAGAGAGAAAGAGGGGAGGAGAGCGGCTTTCAGTGGTGACTGCGCTCAGTGCTCAGTCTGCAGGGTGCTGATAGATGTGATCGGAGGGTGTGTCTTCCAAACGACCCAGTTGCCTCCCATCCTTCTTTTTTCTGGAAGTCCATAAGGAAAGAAGAGAGTGGGGACCAGTGACCTCCTTATGTGACTGGAAGGAAAAGAGACAAGAGAAAGGTCTTTGCAGCTGAATTTTGAAAGGCAACTGGGAGACAGCAAGTGAATCCAGGGCACTAGAGTTAATGGGTTCCACGAGGAGCCTGCATCTGCCATAACTTTCCAGGGTGCAATGTGCCAAGTGCGTCTTCAGAGTTCTAAAGCTTGGATGGCCCGTGAAGATTTAGGATTGTGCTATTACATGTTCAAAATATATCTGTTAAATATACATACTATGCCTGGGGCATAATGTTTGGTCTTAAGGTCATAAATACTTAAAGGGGAAATTGACCAGTCAGGATGGAAATCATTTCCTCTCAGCCCAGGCATCAGTACAAAGAAATGAGCGCTCTTGCCCAGCTCAGGGGATTTTGGTGACTGCATCTGATGTGCCTGATGCTGGTGCCTGGCCTGTTGATGCTGTGCTGGACAGGGCTACTCCCCACGTCAGGCCTTGCCCCTCCAAGACATAGTTTGATATTCCGTCTGCATCATCTTGGCCAAATGATTGTTCCACAGCTGCAAAGTGCACTAATGAGAAGAGCTGCCAGAGTGTCAGAGATCCCCGTGTTCCAAGGGTTTAGGAAGCACACTGTCTGGGGCTACCTATGCTCACACATTGGGAGGAGACGGGGATGGTCCCAGAGGCTGTCAAGGTGCCAAAACCCGGGCTGGAACCCACGACTGTCTGCGTCTTACCACTTCCCAGTGAAAGCAAGAGGCCCCCAGTAGTACCAAACCCGCGTGTTCAGGTGGAGAAGCCAACAAAGGCACCAGAAAAAGGTGAATTCCAATGAAGAGAACTAGAAGTGTGTTTATCAACAGCAATAGATCACAACAAAGTTTTCTCGATGTGTCTCTTCCTGGGATTCTTAGACCTCCACTCATTCGTGTCCAGATAACAAATGTAGTCACATCATTTTCTAACATAAAAGAAAAAGAAACAGTTAATCTAAATTCTTTTCATGTTTTCTCTTCTGTCTTTCCAAATAAACTAATCCTTTTCAAATAAGTGCATGACTAGGACCAGTGAAATCTTCCTGTTTTGGAAAATAGTCTATTGAACAATCTTCTGTAGAGGTACTAGGATAATTCCCAATAATTTTGTTCTTTGTTAAGGCTTTTTAGGATTTTGCAAGGCAGGATTAAAGGCAAAGAAACCAGGAACTAAGCATGCTTTGTTTTGCACTATGCCAAGCCCTACCTTTTGTAGTCTGCAGGCGGAGTGAGTTGTCAGGGGCACCCAGGACAACCAAGCATGCTGGTTCTCTCTGCTTGGGCACAGACAGGGAAGGCCTGAAGTGGGTTCTGGTGGCCTTGCCCACTACCCTACTGCAACGTGTATAAAGAATGACTGGGGCTGGGCCCAGTGGCTCACTTCTGTAATCCAAGCACTTTGGGAGGCCAAGGTGGGCAGATCACTTGAGGTCAGGAGTTCGAGATCAGCCTGGACCACATGGTGAAACCCCATCTTTACTCAAAATACAAAAATTAGCCAGGCACGGTGGCACATGCCTGTGATCCCAGCTGCTGGGGAGGCTGAGGCGGGAGAGTCACTTGAACCCGGGAGGTGGAGGCTACAGTGAGCCAAGGTCACACCACTGCACTCCAGCCTGGGTGACAGAGCGGGACTCTCTCTTGGAAAAAAAAAAAAAATGACTGGAATGAGGATGAGGTGAACTCCTCAGGGACCATCAGACTGTGGCCTGTGGCAAAATTTAGACAGGTATGTTTTAAAAAAGAAACATCTCTGTGAAAATGAGTTAAACATTTGAGGAAAGAGGAAGATAGATTTGCAATATTTGTTATTGAATGGATCAACAAGACTTTACTGTGCACCTATTATATGCAGTCAGTGTAAATTTTACAGAAGATTCCAGATTATTGTTGTGACCTCTGCCCTCTAGGAACACAGAATCTCAAGATATCTGCATCTTAGCAATTCACTAACACAAAGAAAAGAGTGATGATAAAATATAGGGATTAAAACAGGATACTATGTAATTTTTGAAGCTATAAAAGAAATGGATAAGTAAACTTAGATTACTCTCTAAATTCAAAAAACTGCAGCATCAAACTATTTGTTGAATCTGAAAGAATGGCTGAGAAAATAGAAAGTGATATTATTTTGGATAGTAAGTAAACTATGTAGACCAATGACTCCAAGAGGTAATAAAAGCTGAAAACAACTTCAACAACAGAGCAGATCTATTTGAACAACATATCCACATTAGTTTTCTAAGAAAGTCAAAGATTTGAACCTAATCATGCCCTTTAATTGAACAGGCACTGTTGGATTATCCCACAAGTTGAATAAACCATGGGTGCTGTGCCCAAACATGTTATGGTTAGTGTCTAGAAAGCAAGCTGGGAATACTCAGAGAACAGCTCTGACCCATGGTTGCAGATTTAGACCCTCCCGGCTGGGACCCTACTGCATTGGTAGTTACCAGAGCAGACATTATAGCAAGTGGGTATCAGATTGGAAGCAAGATGTCCAATTTTGAATGACAATAAAACAATCACTATGGTACATGCTGAAACTCCTAAACTGCCTATGCACACGAATCTATTGCACATATAACACACATGTATATATTTGTCAAGACTCATCCTAAAAGAAGAACAAGAAAGTAAGCCCAGTTTCCAGGTGGACACAATCAACAACTCTATAAAAATCAAAAGAGAAAACAGTCTTCGTGGTTCCCCTAGGTGAGTACTGGCTTTGTTACTGGTATCTTTTCTAAGACCACACTTATCTACAGACTTCTTGTCTTGACTGTGCCCTGTTAGATGCTTTTAATTCTGTATCCAGGTCCCCCTTTGCTGCTATGACGCCTACACCACATTTGTGGTTTACAGTTAAATTTTTTAGCCTGTCAGAATGCTCATAATTATTTTAGCTGATTCCTAAAGCAAACTGCTGTTCAGATGAACTAGACCTGCTTGTGGATATTTTTTAAATGCTTATTATCCATTATATTACAAAATAAAAATAAAACATGTTACATATATGGAATAAGTTCAATTAAAAAAAAAACTATACTCATTCAAATACAATGGAACCCTGATTTATTATCAGCTTTCCTGTGGATGGTAGGGTTATAAATAATATCTGTTTTTACTTTTCTTTTTGCTTTGCTTTGTTTTGTTCTATAAGTTTTCTGTTTCTAAGCTTGAGGACATCGTCTATGTAAAAAGCAATTTTTTGAAAATTGCCATTATAACTATTATAACAAAACATTGCTATTATAAAGTAAAATATAAAGATATAAAATGAAGACATGTTGAGTATTTTATTTAATTCAAGCAATGAGAGAACCAAAAGGATGTCATAAGTAGTTCTAAAGAGAAGTTAAAAAAAAAAGAACAAATTTTTATAGTGTAATAAAATGTAGGAAGAGATGTCCAAATGGAGGTAAAACTGGTTTTTCCACAGGGAGAAGAGATCATGCCATTGAACCTCTATTGACAGAATTGTGTGTCGGTAAACAAGAATTTATTTCACATTGCTATCAACTACCTACAATTTGCAAGGTTATAAAATAATCCGTGCAGAATAAAGATCTACTAACTCAGAGTTCCCCTCCATGAGCCTCTAAACTTCTCTAGCATCAAACAATCCATGGTTTTCCACTGAACCACAAATTTTCCCCTACACCATTTAGTTCACCTCTCTTTCCAGAGCTGTAAACTCATTTGGTCAAAAGTAGGCCCACTTAATAAATATTTACTTAAAGAAAGGGTAAATGTATATATTTTATAATTAAAATTGTCCAAATGAAAGTTTTTTTTCAGGAAAGTTCTATTTCTGGACAGTTGATAGAGTTGGGAAATTCCTAAATTTGCCTCCCAGACTGTCATAGTACAGTTGTGCAGGTTGCAGACTGAACAGCAATAAGAAATATCATAAACATGTAATCCATGTAAGTATCACTAAGGTTGCTCAGAACACTGAACAACCTGGAGTCAGGAATAAGAGTGAGGGAACGGAGCGAGGAAAGAAGCCGAGAACACTAGCTCTGAGTTGGGAAGCAAGTTCATTCCACCTGCTATACCTAGGTTGGGACATGGCTGCTTATCCACTGTTTTTTCTTCCCACCATGAACCAACCAGGAGCCAAGGAGGAGCTGGGCAGAAGAAAGTTCCCAAACAGCATAAGCAGATAAGTTTTGAGAAAACCTTTTTAGGGTAGATAGAAAAGTCTTTATTGGAGGGAAAAAGAAAAACAGACCGTTGCTTTTTCAAGATCCCTGTCTGAAAAGGACGTGTTGCTGCTTTTGAGAGATGGGGTCTATTACTCATTTCTATTCCCCTTGAAAATAAGCCATTTGTAGACAGTGCTGTTAAAAAGTGCCCACTTTCTTAAGCATCCTGCTCTTTCCAATATGGCCAACTTTCCAACACAATTCTTCCAATTAGGATTATGTTTCATGGCTAGAAAGGCCACATTCCCTGTAAACCACCAAAACCTCATTCTCTTCCCCTAGCACCTTTGGGCCCAATTATTTCACCACTAGGGTGGAAGCTAAGGGAGCTGTACCGTTTAGCAACTTTCATTACCCTGTTTTTAAACCTCAGCTCTGCTGTGAATCTCCAAGGGCATATTGCAGCTTCCAGGGAACAACTTTTGTTGTGTCAATACATGGGGTTCTTTTATCAACTTACAGCCTTTGGGCTCATCACCCAAAAGTTCCTCCTTCGCCTCTCTCACCAGACCTGTCTCAAATATGCACTGTAGAGGGAAATTCTAGTCAGAAAAAGCAATGACCTATCCTTACTCCAAAGCTTGTCGGTAAACAAGAATTATTTCACATTGCTATTAACTACCTACAATTTGCAAGGTTATAAAATAATCCGTGCAGAATAAAGATCTACTAACTCAGAGTTCCCCTCCATGAGCCTCTAAACTTCTCTAGCGTCTAAACAATCCGTGGTTTTCCACTGAACCACAAATGACCTATCCTCACTCCAAAGCTACTGTTAGTCCTCGTCATTGTAGACTGTTTATGTCAACTCTTCATAGCTATCTTCCACCAGATCAAACAGGGAGAAATCTTCCCTTCTTCAGAACTTCAACACATTCTTTATGAGTTTCCAATTTCCAGGAGAGACTAAAACACATTTACCAAGGAAGACCTAAATTTTGCCACAACTTACCACCAAATCAGAAATTTGAGATAAATAAATCTGAAAAGAACAAAATCTGCTTTAGCAGATTTTTTTTCCATTCTCTCTAATGACCTTTTACTCTGAGCTTCAGTGCAAACCCTCCCTACATGCAGACATGCAGAGGTGCTGGGAGTGAGATACTCAAAGGAAAACACGGAGAAGGACACAGGGGGGCCGGGATGGAGACTGTGCCCTCTCCCTAGGACCCAGGGCTCTGCCTCTCCACTGACCCCATGGACTTTGTTTTCTCCCAAGCAATGACTGTTCCTCCAACCAAAAGTAAATGACAGGCAAGGGCCATCCCAAGAGTGAGCTGAAGGTGAACTATTTAAACTCAATCTTAAAGATTCCTCCTAAAACATATTTTATAGCTACATTAGCAACTTCTGTATCAAACAAAATTCTTTTATATCAAAGATTATAAAAAAGAGTGTGTGTATGCATGTTTCCAGCATTATAAAAACAAATAGATACTGACAAACAAATAGATTTCCCTGGGGGAAAAGACCACGGGGATAGTCACACTGTCAGCTGACTTCTCCTGGTCAAAATGGACCAATTATTTGCTTTGTAATCATCAAATACAACTGTTTAAAAAAAATATTAAAGCACAAGACTTCACAAGAGGGTAGGAAGTTTTCAGCAGCAGTATTTTAGTTTGAAATATCTGAAAGAATTTGGAGTCTGAAAGTGAACTTTGAGTGTTAAAGAATCTCTCTCAAATAGCGAGCTAGGCTAAGATTTACTGACTTACTAAAGACCATCCCTCTCCTTTATGTATGGGAGTGTTTATTATGCATATCTTATCCCTCTGCCGCCTTTTGTTATTGGAATGGCAAGGGAGGGGCCAGCAAGGACCTAGTTTTTGTGGGTCATGTCAGCAGATCAAGAGGTTCTGAATCTGGACCACAAGGAGACCTCCAGCTTGTTGTCAGTACAGAATCAGATTTCGGGAGCCTGGGGATGGCAGGGAGAATGTTTCACATGAGAGAAACACACTGCTGTCACCATCCTCTGTCCCCACTACAGGAACACTTCCACTCCAGGTCAGGATCTCCACCCCAAGAACTGTGTCAGCCACCAGCCTTCACTTGTTCTATTGCCGCATTCGGATCACGTCCTCACCCGGACCAGCTCCATCCCTGAAAGCCTAAATCCAAATGTTCCACCCACTGACCACAACCTTTCCTCCTTTTAGATCATTTGCTCTGACTTTACCTGTTCTTAACATCTCTAAAACGTCCACTTCTTTGATTACCCTTCCTTCCTCATCTTCTCACCTATGGCGCCTACACAAGGCAGAGAGATATATATATATGTTTTTATATCACATATATTTCATATATATACCGTATATATGTTTTTGCATATCATATATACATGTTTTTGCATATGTTTTTGCATATCAAATATATGATATGCAAAATATGTATGCACACATACATATATGTATACACACATACAATAAATTTTTTTTTTTTTAGAAAAAGCTATTCAGTTTAAGGGATTGTATTCTTTTTTGAATATTGTATATCCTTTTCTCTTTTTTTTTACATTTTAAGTTCTGGGATACACACGCAGAACATGCAAGTTTGTTACATAGGCATACATGTGCCATGATGGTTTGCTGCACCCATCAACCTGTCATCTACATTACGTATTTCTCCTAATGCATTCCCTTCTCTAGCCCCCCCACCCCCTACAGGCCCTGGTGTGTGATGTTCCCCTCCCTGTGTCCATGTGTTCTCATTGTTCAGCTCCCACTTACGAGTGAGAATATGCAGTGTTCAGTTTTCTGCTCCTGTGTTAGTTTGCTGAGAATGATGGTTTTCAGCTTCATCCATGTCCCTGCAAAGGACATGAACTCATTTTTTATGACTGCATAGTATTCCATGGCATATATGTGCCACATTTTCTTTATCCAGTCTATCATTGATGGGCACTTGGGTTGGTTCCAAGCTTTTGCTATTGTAAATATTGCTGCAATAAACATACATGTGCATGTGTCTTTATGGTAGAATGATTTACAGTCTTTTGGGTATATATCCAGTAAAGGGATTGCTGAGTCAAATGGTATTTCTGGTTCTAGATCCTTGAGGAATCACCACACTATCTTCACAATGGTTGAACTAATATACACTCCCACCAACAGTGTAAAAGTGTTCCTATTTCTCCACATCCTCTCCAGTATCTGTTTTTTCCTAACTTTTTAATGATCGCCATTCTAACTGGCGTGAGGTGGTATCTCATTCTGGTTTTGATTTGCATTTCTCTAATGACCAGTGATGATGAGCTTTTTTTCATATGTTCGTTGGCTGCATAAATGTCTTATTTTGAGAAGTGTCTGTTCATATCCTTTGCCTACTTTGTGATGGGGTTGTTTGGTTTTTTTCTTGTAAATTTAAGTTCTTTGTAGATTCAGGATATTAGCCCTTTGTCAGATGGATCGATTGCAACAATTTTCTCCCATTCTGTAGGTTGCCTGTTCACTCTGAAGATATTTTCTTTTGCTGTGCAGAAGCTCTTTAATTTAGTTAGATCCCATTTGTCAATTTTGACTTTTTTTGCCATTGCTTTTGGTGTTTTAGTCATGAAGTCCTTGCCCATGCCTATGTCCTGAGTGGTATTGCCTAGGTTTTCTTCTAGGGTTTTTATGGTTTTAGATCTAACATTTAAGTCTTTAATCCATCTTGAATTAATTTTTGTATAAAGTATAAGGAAGGGATCGGTTTCAGCTTTCTACATATGGCTAGCCAGTTTTTCCCATAAAAAAATTTGAATCAATTCAGAAATCTGCTTTATCTGTTCTTATAACAGGGCTGTTGACTATTGGAAGAAATCTAACATTTTAATAGAAGTCATTCTAAACACAAATTCTCCAGTCTCACCTACAATCTCAGTGTGGCCTGACAGTTATATTTGGGGTCCGAAAAAATGGTAGCAACTCTCAATCTGAAGACAGAAGTACTGTAGGAGAGGTAACCAGTGCAGTTTATAATTAGGTCTAACAGAGTCCACTGGCTACAGCATTTCCCAAGAAATTCATCATTGATCAATTAATTTGTCTTGGGCACAGATTTTAGTTGATTGGTCACATTCAAATGATTCTAGTTATTTCTGGGATTTTTTTCTCTTGATGATTGGGAACTTCCAGTATCCATTAAGTATAAACACTTGGAGTTTCTACACATCTTTCCATTAATGAGTATATATTAAGGAGCTCTGTTTGCCTAGTGCTACACTGAGCATTCTGGGCAATTAAAAAAAAACCTCATAGTCGCAGTCTTTAAAAGTTTATAATCCAGGTGGAGCAATAAAATCAATGTACTTAAAACAGTTGGAAAACAGATTTGGACAAACTCTGTCATATTGATAGTAATTAGGGTAGAAACTTTAAAATTAGAGAGATGCTGTCATAGGGAAGTTTTTGAGGCAGATCAGAATATGAGTTGAGTTTTGCAGGAAGAATGCAATGTAGAAGACAGCAAGATGGGAGTACTTGTCTTCATATTTGCATAGTTTCTTTAATTTTGCTCCCCTTTGTGATTTTAAAGCAGAATGCAACAAATGCAACCAGTAAGAATGGGAATTCAGACTGACAATAGACTCCTCAATTCTAATTTATCTCCTGAAAAATGCCTTCAGGTTCCATATGAAGTTTTACATAAGTCTCTCTTACCCTAGGTTGTCTGATAATCTTAAAGGGGTCAGACATTCATCCACAGGATTCATATTAAAAGAATATGAATCCTTTGACGTTCGTATCCAATCCACAGGATTCAAGTGCACCTTGGGAATTTTCATCATGTCTCCTGTGTGTGCTCAGCCCAAGACCAAAGTCAGAACTGAACAAGGAGATTAGGAGAAGAGGAATGTGAGCTCTCAGCCCCTCACATTCTCACTACATCCCAGATATGAGCATGGCCCCAGTCAGTTTCCAGTATCAATAGTGAAAGAAAACTTCCAAGTCTGATTTCCACAGAGGAGTGAAATATCTCTTCTTTGCTTTGGGAGGTATTTCACCTTTTGTAATAGAGCATATATCACTGAGCCCCACAGACACAACTTTATTTTTAAATAAATCTCTTATACCAAAATATATCTATGCTTAAATTAGAACCCCTTGGTATGTCTGAATGTTACATTCTGTTAAAAGGGCAGGAAAGTATATGGTGTGACTCGCTTTCAATTCTTAAAACATTTGATAAAAGTGTTCTGTCCCTGACTTTATGTAATTTTGTAAGCTTTGGTAAGTTATTTATTATACACCTGTATTGATCACTTTGGGCTTTTTATTTTTGGCATACAATCCACTCTTAAACTAATGACTACAAAATATCGTCAAAGTAGGTGATAGTTCTTGCAACTAAGAAAAAGAAAACTATTGATTAATGATTGCTTGTAACAATACAGTCATATTTTGTTTTCATTATTTTAGTTTGGTTTGATTATTTTGGTTGTTTGCTTGCCATTTTATTCATCTTCTATTATTACGGGTTTTACAGAAACTTAGAAAAGAGAGAAAATGCAATAATCAATTCTGAAGTCTATAGAGGAAGAATGATTGGAAATATTATATTGACAAAAGAAGAACAGATCCATTTTCTGAAGATATGCTTAGTTCCCGTGTGCAACTTGTAGGGATCTAAGATTATTGCAAATGAAGTAGATGTTTTACATAAAATTATGCCATACCTGTTCTTAGAATTAATAAAATCCAGAGCCTCGAAAAAAATGAGGTTATTAAAATAGGTTGTAAAACTTTAGTGATTAAAATAGCAAAATAATGACATAAGAATAGACAGATAAATCCTCTTCATTTAAAAAACCTGTAAATATGATAATTACACAACTCAAGGAGTTAGGTACTTATTGACATGAAAACCTAAAGTTGTGTCCATGTACTCTGCATGTACGCTGTAACTCCGTTTCAGTAAGTGTGTGTGCGTGTGTTTGCGGGTGTAGGCATGCATGTGAGCACGTATGTGTGTGATTATACAGAGAGGTCCAGAAGAATGTCTACCTGACTGTCCACAGTGGTCATCTCACGGCAGCAGAGTCTCACATGTGATATATTCTAATCTCACATATTGCTTTTTGCTTCTCTGTATTGTTTGAATTTTTGAACCATTACATATTTTTAGCAAACAGGCTGAAGTTACTTCCAATGGAAGAAAAAACAAAGGTCAACAAAATATTTCATGTAATGTCTCTCATCAGCTCCCAAGCTTCAGATTTTGAGCACGGCTGTTGTCCTTGCTCTGTGCATTCCTTCTTCTCTTCCTTGGTGTAACCCTCATGAACCCTAGGTGGAGGGTGAAGGATCATGGATACTATTCTTTGTAACTCAAACTTTGGCTTCAACAATAACATAACGATCATAGATGTAATGGTGTGGCCTTCATATAAGTTTTAAATGAGGGATTTAGGATTAATTTAGTGCCTCTTCGCCCTTGAAATAAATGAAAATAGAAATCCAGATGTGGGGCTCAGGGTGGAGGGCTTCCACTTTAGACCCACTGTATGCTGGATGATCACAGCTCAGCTTCTCCATGCAATTCTCCATAGGCCCAAGGTTAAAGCTGCTGATAATAACTCACAGGGAAGAGGAGGCATGAAAGGAGAAGAGAATAAAGGGAAATAATTGCTAGAACAATACTAGCAAAGTTTACCTTAATTTGGGACATGGCTGGATTTAGGCCCTATTTATAATTAATAAATTAGGCAAAATGGGCCCATAAAAATAGAAACTCATTAAGAACAAGAAAAAACCGTACTTCCCACATATTGTGAAGGTTGTGCTCTGAACACGGGTACCCTGGGGAGGAGAGGCAGGGGCTGAAATAGAGCCTCTTGCTGTCCTCAGTGAGCAGAGCACCCTGTTGCTATTGTGGCAACACCCACATTGTAGAGGGAGGACTGCCCCTGTCCAGTTTCCACCAGTGTGAGCAGCTGTCGTATTCTAATGACATTTTACGATTCAGCAGCCCTGATTCTCCTATTTTCAGAATAATGCAAGGACAAGATGATAAGTTAATCAATTAAGAACTGGAAAGGAAATTTCAAGGATGAGGTGGAAAACTTATTCTCATCCTCCATTGGCAATTATGTGCTATCACATAAGAGTGGATACCAACAAAATCCCAAAGGACATGGAAGAAAAGCACTTCTGGGGTGGAAGATTTATTTGCAAATAACTTAAAATTTATATTCAGTTGTTTAAACCAGTTCTGCTTTCTTCACAGAAGCTAGTGGATATCTCTATTTTACCTATGAAACCATTGTAAAATTAGTCAGTATGTAATTAAAATAATTCCTGAAAAAAGGCATAATGAGGAAATTATGGAGGGAAATAAAGGTAGCAGAAAGGAACTCAAAATTATGGCAGATTGTCCAAAATGCCAGGGCTGTACCCATACCAGGCTCTGGCTGTGTGCACTGACGCACAGGAACAAGGGAGAACCTGTTGGTGAGTGTGTGTGCCATGATACAGGAGTGGATTTGTGGGACTGTGAACAAAGTGCTAACAGAATTGTCATGGTATCTTAATGTTCCCCTCTTTAATATGCAAAATGACACTACTCTTTAGCTTTCAACAGAAGTCCTAATCAAAAAGTAATATTTATGGTTCTCCTCTAAATTCTTCAATTTCACATTTTTACATAGAACACAACTCAGTATTATGATACAAAAGTGAAAATCTAGAAATTCCAGAAAGACAAAAATTTTTAGTAGTAATAAATGAGTTGTTTAATGCTAAGAGGATGTGTAATACAATACAGACCAAGTTCTGTTTTGATAATCAAAGTAATACGAGTTGAATACTGTGTAAATAGCTTGCAGAAACTTGGTGGGAAAAAACCCAAAGTGTTATAATTGCCTTTAAGTTTGTGAGAAACACAAGAAGTTATCATACACCAAAATAAAAATCATTTTAAAGCAATATAGTCAATGCATCATAGGAGACAAAAACATAAAAAGAGTAATGAATAATTTAAAATATATATTTAAGAAAAAGGAGAGTACTCTTATTGGTTCTTTTCCAAATAAGAGTACAAAAGGTTAAGTGTATATTTTTGAATATGCATTTAAAAATAACACTTGACAATATTTTATTAAGATCTTGCAAAAAAATGTATGTAGACTGATCCAATAGCTTACATAAGACTCTATCTTTCTGGTTGAAAATTACACTTAGAACAATTTGTCAAACAAATTTCCAGGAATAGTAAAACACATGCAAGAAAGAAATTAATATCATGCATCTCAGCATCAGTTAAGAGTTGCATAGATCAAAGATTCGTTCTCGTGCCATGAAGGTCTGACTTTGACTTTCAAACAAGATGAGAGTGGGAACCACATGATAAGACAAAAGCATGAATGGCTAATTTCTAAGGATTTTATCAGATTATAAATAAAGATCATTGTAGTGTAAGGGATCCCCAAACAGTTGCACTGGAGTTTGCAGGCATACAGGTAAACATATGTGACACAGAGACTGTGGTTCCCTGTTACTTCTTTTCCATAAATGATACTGTTCTCCTTTAATTCTTCCTAAAGCATAAATGAATAGTCTATATTTTTAAATGGATGGCAAGCAAATTCTCAGTTATATCAACTGCAGTAATTAATGCATTTTACTGCTTTCTGGCATTTAATTATAGAATGTGCCACTGCGCCTTGTTGAGGACATTTTAAACTTTTTAGTGTGCTAAAAATGGCATTAAGTCTTTATTCTTATTACACACAATTTTAAACAGAGTACCTTCAAGAGGGTCCTGTCTATTCTCCAAAATTAGATGGAGCATAAAAGATAGACAGGCATGTATTTTATCAGAAAATATTCCAAACTTAGAAAAAACCTGTGTGGGGAAAAGAAATACCAATAAAAATTTATGAGTGAAACAACCTGGCTTTTGAAATCATGTGGAGATTAGGACTTGTGTTTGCTTCTAAATCAGCCTTTATTTCCTTACCCAGTCATAGAGTTTAACATCATAATTGTCAAATCCATTAGTTCCTAAAGCCTAGGACCATGATGTAGAATGAACCAGTTGTTCAAATGTCTTGGTGTTGCCTTTACAAGTCTTTAACACCTAAACCAAGAGGGCTGTGGCCACCTTCATAAGTAGGTAAGTTGCTTTATTCAGCATAAGGGTGTTGCTTTATTTAGTGACAGAGTCGAGAATGTGATCCTGGGACTGACGAGGCTGGATAATTCCACCAAAGTGGTTGAAGTATTCTTAGGCATCTAAAGGTAGATGGAGACTAAGGAAAGGAAGACTAACAAAACTGATGCTGGGGTGGTAGAGGGCAGAAAACAAAAGACTCCCAATACTGACATTTTTGAAAAAGAGAGTCAAATCTGCTATTATTAATGTAGAACTATTTTGTCAAGGAGACGCCCCAAATTTTCAGAAATGTATATTTCTCAACAGCTATAATAATGATGAACCTCTTGTGAAGGGATGGTCTTTGTTCCCAAGTTCAGATTTTAGCAAAATATTATGTTGTCAGTATTTTCCAGCAATAGAAAATTACTCTCTTTGATCTAGATATTTAGGCATCTGATAGAGAATAAGTATTTTTCTTGCATTCAGAGACCTAACCTTGTACAAGGAAAGCTAAGCTAGAAAATCAAATAACTTTAAAAATATTTAACAACATAGGAAAGTTAAACTCAATTTAAAAATAATGAACATTATAAAGTAACATTTCAATGTGTATCTCACTGTGTATCAAATTTGTGGCACAGGCACTGATATTGTTTGGCTTTGTGTCCCCACACAAATCTCATCTCAAACTGTAATCCCCATGTGTCAAGGGAGGGAACTGGTGGGAGGTGATTGGATCATGAGGTTGGATTCCCCCATGCTGTTCTTACGGCAGTGAGTGAGTTCTCACGAGATCTTTCAGTTTTATAAGGGGCTATTTCCCCTGCCCTTCTCTCTTTCCTGCTGTCTTGTGAAGAAGGCACTGGCTTCTCCTTCCCCTTCCACCACAATTGTAAGTGTCCTAAGGCCTCCCCGGCCGTGAGTCAATTAAACCTCTTTCCTTTATAAATTACCCAGTCTCTGGCGGTTCTTTATAGCAGTGTGAAAACGGACTAATACAGCCACACCTTTTCTGTGTGGCTATTACAGGTGGCTTCCCTTTTATGGCCATGATGGAGTAATAGGGACTGGATTTTCCCTCCTATCTGAAACAACTGAAAAAAACTGGACACAATTTAGAAATTGACTATTCTGGAAACACTGGACATCATCTGGTAGCAAAGGACACTGACCTCTGTGAAATGAGAAACCAAGTGACAGGCCCTACAGTTGTCCAGTTTACTGCCTGGAGAGAGTCTCCAGGCAGTCATTCAAGGTAAGGGAGGGAAGGGGAGCCCAACGGTCTTCATGTACTGAGGTGATAAGCCAGGGAGATCAAAGAGACTGTATTAGTTCCCTAATGTTGTGGTAACAAATTACCATAAATTTACTGCCTTAAAAAACCCACAAATTTATAATCTATAGTTCTGGAAGTAAGAAGTCTAAAATGTATCAGCAAGCCTGTGTTCCTCCCAGGGACTCCCAGGAAGCACCTGTTTTCCTGTCCTTTGCAGCTTCTAGCAGGTTCCTGCATTCCTTTTCTCTTGGCCTCTTCCTCCCTGTTGTAAACCAGCAGCATAGCACCTTCTAATCCCTTTCTCTGTCTCTGACTGTCCAGCCTCTCTCCCTCTTACAAGGACCCATAGTATTATATTGGGCTCACCCAGAGAATCCAAGACAATCTCCTCATCTTAAGATCCTTAATTTAGTCACATTTACAAAGTGCTTTTTTTGTTATTTAAGGTAGAATATTTACAGGCTCCCGGTTTTAGGATGTGGACATTTTTGCATGGTAAAGGAGAGTGTGGCCATTATTTAGCCTGTCACAGAAGCCAAAGCATCTACAGTTTGCAGGCACAGGAGCAGAGGAGACAGAACAAGGAAGGTTGCAGAGTGAGAGCACTACAGATCTGAGGGAACCCTGCAAGTATGCAGCAGAAAAGTCCTCTTGAGTATTCAACTAAGTGATGATCAATGCATGCAGGTCAGGAAACTTTCCAAAACTGAAGGGGAAATCAATAGAACAAGAGTGAATAAGCCTAGGGGCTCACACAGAGCTGAGAGTAGTACCTGCTCTCCTATCAACCTAAGAAGAAATATCTTAATTCAACGACATTGGGGAGAGTAGTTAGAAGGGTTTGCCTCAGTAGTAAGGCAAAATTGGCCCTAGATTAAACACTTCACTACTCTAGTCCTCCTAATCAAAGCTTAAAAGCAAGATTCATAAACATAAAAATAATTCCAGTAGCCCACCTCCCAGAATAAAGGTTCTGAATTTTTTGGAATAAAGAAATACCCAGTAGCCAAAGACAAAAAAAAAAAAAAAAAATCAGAATGAAAGGCATCCAATAAAAAGTTCCCAGGTGTGCAGAGAATAAGAAATACACAGCCCACAATTAGGAGAAAGCCAATCAAGAAAAACTAATCCAGAAATTATTCAGATGGTAGAGTCAGTAGATAAGAACATTAAAACAATAATTAAAATTTTATCCCATGTGCTCAGGATATTACAGGAAAAATTAAACATCTGAAGTTGAAACATGAATGATGTAAAAAAGATGTAAATTAAACTGCTAGAGATGAAAACATATTACCTGAGATTAAAAATATGCTGAATAGGTTTAACAACCTATCACATGAAGAAGAAAAGATTAGTGAACTTGAAGACATAGCAATAGAAACTATCTAAAATGAAACACAGAGAAAAAATAATTTAAAAACAAGAAAAGAGTTGTGAGTTGTGACAACCTCAAGTGACCTAAGATTTGTGGAATTTCAGTTCCCAAAGAGATGGTGAGGAGTGAAGAAAAAATATTTGAAAAAATAATGGATGAAAATTTTCCAAATTTGATACACACTATAAACCTATAGACCCAAGAATCTGAGAAAACCCAAGCAAATACATCAAGGCACATCATCATCAAATTACTTAAAACCAGAGATAAAGTTTTCAAATGAGACAGACAAAAATGTCACATTATATAAATAAGAAGAAAAATAAAGATGACAGCAGATTTCTCACTGACAACAATGCAAGCTGGAAGACAGTGGAATAGCATCTTCAAAATACTGAAGGTTAAAAGTGTCAACCTAGGGATCTTAGTGAAAATATATTTCAAAAACTTTTTTAGTTATTATATTGTTGGTGGTAGATTTTGCATTGTTATTCTGAAGCTTTTGTATGTGTATTTCAGATAAAGCAAGTAAGTAATTATGTTGTTGTCATTAAGAATTGGAATTGTCAGCATAGGCTAAAAGAGGTATAGATGCTGCCCATGAGGTTGAGTGAGAACACTGCAGTCCTGACTTAAATTGAAAGTATTAATAAGAGCTCATGATATATTTTATTAAGAAAATACATGTTTATAGCTATGTTCACCCCAAAAGGATTAGATCAATGGAATAGAATTAAGAATCCAGTAAAAAAACAACAATACATCTGTAGTCAATTTATTTTTAACAATGATGACAAGACTGTGCAAAGGGGAAAGGATAGCCTTTTCAAAACATTGTGCTGGAAGAGCTGGATATCCACATGCAAAAGCATTAGTTTGGATCCCTGCTTCATAACATATAACAAAAATTGACACAAAATGAATCAAAGACCTTATTGTAAGAGCTAAAAGTATAGAACTTTTAGAAAAAAACAGGCATAAATCTTCATGACCCTGTATTAAGTAATGGTTTCTTAGATATTGCACCAAAAACATCAGTATCTTAAGAAAACGTAAATAAATTGGACTTAATCAAAATTAAAAACTTCTGTGCTTTAAAAGACACACAAGAAAGTGAAAGGACAATTGATAGAATGGGAGAAGATATTTGCAAATCCTGTGTCTGATAACAATTTATAACTTAAAATATCAATGCTGATCAAGGGTATCCAGAATATACAAAAAAGCTCTAATAATTCAATAATAAAAAGGCAAGTCCCTAAGGAAAATATAGAAATGATCAATAATGACATAAGAGATTTAATATCATCAGCCATCAGAAAATGTAAACCGAAAGCACAATGAGATACCACTTTACACACACTGGGATAGCTAGAATAACAGAAAATCATGCAAAATAAATGTTGGTGAGGACGTGGAAAACCTGGAACATTTGTCCATTGCTGATGGAAATGTAAAATGGTGCAGCCACTGTTGAAAAAGGTGTGGCAGTTCCTCAGTAAGTTAAACATAGAATTACCATATGACACAATAGTTTCACTCTTATATATATATACCCTAATAATTGAAAACAGGTGTTCAAACTAAAGTCTCTACACAAATGTCACAGCAGCACTAATCACAACAGTCAAAAACTCAAAGCAACCCAAATGTCCATCAGTTGATGAATAAACAAAATATGAAACAGAGTACACGGAACCCTTCTTAAGCTATGAAAAGGATGAAAGTTCTGATACATGCTGCAGTATGGATGAACCTTCAAAACATTATGCTAAGTGAAAGAAGCCAGACACAAAAGGCTATATGTGGTATGATTCCATCCATATGAAATATCCAGAGGCAGCCAATTCATAGAGATAAAGCATATCTGTTATTCCGAGGGCCAGAGGTGGACAGGAATGGGAAGCGATTGCTTAATGCTTGCAGAGCTTCTTTTTAGAGAGATGAAAAGTTTTGGAACTAGATAGCTGAGATTGTTGCAAAACATCATGTATGTCACCAATAGAAATTTTTAAATAGATATTTTAGCACAAAACGTTGTAGACGATAGTAAACAGTGAATGTTATAATTCCTCTACAAGTTAAAAAAGTCTGGAGTGGGGAAGTAGGTAGAAGATATGGATGAAATGAGTTGGATCACAACTTGATAATTGTTGAAGATAAATGATAGATAAACATGGAGTTTTTTACACGATTCTATTTTGATTAGGTTTAAATATATTAATAATCAGAAACATAATCATATATACAGACACTTTAAAGATTGTATCAAGGAATCAGTAGATTTTGTTAATTCTTGTTAACAGAACAATTAATGAAGACTAGGTCCTTGGGAAACAAGTTGCACGGGCTGTGGCTTCAACATAATTTTATGTGTAGTTGGATAGGCTGCTTTCTCCAATTATATGGTATTATTTGACAATGCCACAGAATTAAGTTTAGAAGGACAAAATCAGTAGCGTAGTTGCCAAGTGAATATTAGTTTTAGAAATGATGGTATAAGCATAGATGCCTGAAAATTATCCAGGGCTTTTCTCAGTGCCTCATACGACGCACTTTCAATATGAGGTTGCTTATTGAATTAATGAATGCTCCAATATCTGCGCTTGGCCATATACCTCATAGGACTGTTGTGAGTAATTGAATGTTGTTAATTTGAGGGAATGCAAATTTCCTTATGGGGGGGAGATAACAACTGCTTTAAGTGTTTTGAATCAATTAATTGATTTCCAAAACAAAAACGGTGCTTTTCAAAACAGCTGACAAACTAGTTAGGTCACAATAAATTGTTAGACTTATTGTTTGTAATATCATATCAATCTGAATGTGTGGAACTAACCAGTTGCTGCGTGTCATGTAGCTGTGACCTGAGATTGTAATTTATATCTTAAAATATCAATGCTGATCAATTCATCTAATTTGGAGGCAAAAAAACTGTTGTCCATTATAAATTATTATTTGACAATGCCACAATTAAAAGTATTTTAAAATTAAGTATTATTTGACAATTATTGTCAAATAAAAACTATTATTTGACAATAATAATTGGGTTATTGACAATAACCCTAATGATATTATTATTGTTAAATAACTGTCAAATAATACTTCTACCTACTTACCCTAAATTAAATCAACTCATCTCCCTATTTTCCCTATTTTGATATATACTTCTTTTCGTTGTTGTTGTTGTTTTTTTTTTTTTTTTTTTTTTTTTTTGACACAGAGTCTTGCTCTGTGGCCCAGGCTGGAGTGCAGTGGGGCCATCTTAGCTCACTGCAAACTTCGCCTCCGGAGTTCAAGCAATTCCCTTTCCTCAGCCTCCCTAGTAGCTGGGACTGCAGGCAGCAGCCACCATGTCCGGCTAATTTTTATATTTGTACTAGAGAGAAGGTTTCTCCATGTTGCCCAGGCTGGTCTCAAACTCCTGACCTCAGGGGATCCACCTGCCTCACCCTCCCAAAGTGCTGGGATTACAGGCCTATTTTGATACACATTTCTATACCCCGGCAAATCATTCAGAGCTTGAGGGTCCTTATTATGGCTACAGCTCCACCTGTTTGTTCTCTCTCCAGCCGGCCGCTTTGACTGAATGGCTGTGCTTTGTTCCTGATGATGCCATGTGAGAGTTCACAAGATGTTAGGTAAGCAGCCAGGAGCCAGCTTGCTTCAACACCGGAGACAAATCACCCCGGTAACCTCAGCCCAGCCTGCTGGCTGCAGCCCTTTTGTTCCCGCGCTTGCCTCCCTCAAAGCGTCCGCCCCCTTTCCGGTTCTAGTCACTCTCTAGGGCTTCCCACTTACATCCCGCGGTTTCCGGAACGGTGTGTCTACGGCTGCCTCTCGCTTCCAGGCAGCCGGGACCATTTTACCACTCTCCTTTCGTTCGCTGTTTACACGGCCTTCAGAATTACCGGGGATTTCTTTTGATCACTCAGGATCCAAATCATTTGTTTATCTTAAGAAAATAGAAACTAATTCTTACATACTGTAATGGTTTCCGGTTCCAGTCACTCTCTAGGGCTTCCCAGTCACATCCCGCGGTTTCCGGCACGGTGTGTCTGTGGCCGCCTCTGGGGCTTCCCGGTCACCTCCCGCGGTTTCCGGAAAGGTGTGTCTGTGGCCGCCTCTAGGGCTTCCAGGTCACATCCCGCGGTTTCCGGAAAGGTGCGTCTGTGGCCGCCTCTGGGGCTTCCCGGTCACATCCCGCGGTTTCCGGAACGGTGCGTCTGTGGCCGCCTCTGGGGCTTCCCGGTCACCTCCCGCGGTTTCCGGAACGGTGTGTCTGTGGCTGCCTCTCGCTTCCAGGCAGCCGGGATTATTTTCCCTCTCTCCTTTCGTTCGCTGTTTACACGGCCTTCAGAATTACTAGGGATTTCTTTTTATCACTCAGGATCCAAATCATTTATCTTAAGAAGATAGAAACTAATTCTTACACACTGTGATGGCCAACTTAGATGAACTAGATAACTTGCATGATTATAATGATATAGAACATTCGGACGTTAGATGAGGAAAGCCGCGTGTTCCCCCTCCATTTCACCTGAGATGTGACTGTCTGGGGAAACGGCCACAGCTGGAGCACGCGTGAGACATGTACAGAGGATGAGGCCCCGTGGAATTGTCTAGAACACCCCCACCTGGTCCTGTGATCCAAGGCCGAGCTCCACACTCCTACAGGCGTCATTAGCCTCTCATCAGCCACCATCAGGCCCAAGGATGACAGCAAATAGGGTCGCCAGCCAGTTTCTGCTCCAGAAACAGCGTTAGACTCACGGCACAATTTACTGGCCGGTTCTTTTCCATTTTCGCCGAAGAAAATGCGACTAATGCCTTCCAAAGGAGGAAAAGGAAAATGAAACTAGTAACAAAAGATCCTGTTGGCTACAATTATATTAGGTGAAGAAATAGTGAGTATGTGTTTGTTTTTACCCGCTGTTTAGTAGAGCTATTTTCATATACACACACATATAAAGACATTGTTGAATTTTAGTACAGTACTTTAACATGATTTGGTTATACTAAAAATAAAATCTTTTCTTTTCTATATTTCATTGTGGTACAATTTCCTGTCTCAAAGAAATATGGAAACTTTTACTTGGAAGATATATAGTTAGAATTTCCTGTAATACTGAATTAGCTCCAGTCAAAATGAACTATTTTACACTGCCATTATTACTCATTTACCAAAAATACTTTGTTCTGGGTTTAATATTTTCTTAATACTTTTAACTTTCCAAAGCACTTTCTCATCAAATATCGTTTTTGGCCTTACAATAAGCCTGAGTTAGGCTCACCTAATATCTAACTAGATTTTTTTAAGCAACAGAAGCGAATGTCATTTGTTTATGATGCCTGTGTATGCCTTGACACTTTAAAAAATAATTCAGTAGAAAAATCACATTAAAAATCACATAAAAGACTTTTAATACCATACCTTGACAATAGATATGTCCATGCAAAGCTATGAGACTCAATTACAGTTTTATTATGATCTGATTATGATGTCAATGTAAATTTCTAAAAAGCTCTATCCAACTGTAATTTCAAGACAGTTTCATTGCATTAAGAAACAAAACAGTCAACATAGCGTTGCATTAATTTGGGGAGTTTTGACAGAAAGCTATAAAACAAAGGAATGTGACAAATCAAGTCAACCTAAAATTTGGCTTCCCTGAGAGTGGGGAGTATTATTGAAGCTCATAATTCCAAATATAGAGACCAGTGGGCGATGCCAAATGGAGCCTGGCGAACTTGGGCACAACTGGTTGGAATTAATTAACTTGCCATCTAGGAGCCTCACGTTGCTGACTTTCTGTATTGCTGGATCCGGTTCACACAATGATATGTAGCCCTTTCCTGCTACCCCACTATTGAAGCCAAGGGGGAGTGCTGCTGGCGGGTATTCCTTTCTCTAATTTGTTTTTTTTTTTTTTTCTTCTTCTTCTTCTTTTTTTTTTCCAACTCTGTGTATTTATGGGGTTTTAAAATACTATCTTTTCCTGTTTACCATATGTCAAATTCTACATGAACTGATAAAAACATGCAAAGGCCTTATCACTCTAATCTCCTAAAATAGGCTTGCTTCCCTCCTACCTCCTACACTTCATCAAGCCTTAACTACTAATTACTAACATCTAAAATGCTCATCTGACCGAACTGCACTATGTGTCCATTTTTAAAGACCTCAGTTCCATTATCCTCACTGATGTGGGCACCCAGGAAAAAACAAAAACGAAAACAAACCCAAAAAAATCCCTGTTTGTATTTTTCCATGATGCAGCTACTCAGCTCTGGGACAGTTCCGTATAATGAGTATTCCCCCCTCAAATATAATACGCTCTCTTTAAAACAAGCTAGCACCCTCCTTGCTACTGGAGCTCTGCTGCCTGGATTGACACCGCAGCAGCCGCCTTCATCAGAGCCTGCTGTGATGCTCCCAACTCCTCACTCCAGGGAGTGCTTCCCTGCTTGATGCTGGTAGCAGATTAAAGCTGTTCTAATTTTCCATCCAAGCCAAATAGATGCATAAGCAAGCTGTTAGATTGTCTCAGGATCAGCACAGTATACCAGCCCCGTGCTTTTTCAGAGCTCCACTGCAGTTAGCATATCGGTGAACATTTGCAAGTGAAATCATACGGGGAGGAGAGAGGAGGGAGGAAGTGGAAGACAGAGGTAGGAGAACACCACTCCCAAAGCCAAATGCAGATCCCTGCTGAAGTGGCAGTGAAAAGTCAAAAGGCACTCTACCAGAATTTAGTGAAAAACACATGCAGTAAACACTGAAAAATACCGCTTATTGAGAAAAAGGAAGAGAGAAGCATGGAGGATCATCTCCTTGCATTTATAGTAAAAAAACAATTTGTCATGCTCTGTTCCGCATAAGACTCTCTGTCCAAACAGACAAAGGGGAAAACAGAATTGTAAGGCAGCTCGGTCATTACAGGCTGAAAGCAACTAAGGCCTATGCTCTGTGAGCCAGTCGCAGGTCACTACAGATGCCCACCTGGGATTTGGGGCTGGGAGTCCAATTTGAATTTATCTCCCAACCCCTTACTCAAATAAAGCTCATGATGGAATTGCCAGTAAAGATAGCAGTCAGTTATGTAAATGAGATAAAGTGTCCATTGCACAGTATGAATTTGGATGTGACACATTGCCAGATTTGGAGAAAAAAGTAAGAACCAACATGGTAAAATGCAGAAAGGCAAAGAAAGTTTAAATCAACAGAAGCATAAGAAACATGCCTGCAGCTCAAAGTGCTGAATAAATGGGGTGAAGATGAGGGAGAGATAATTACATGCCTTGTTAGAACTAGTTTTTATCATCATTGTGTTAAACATTTATAATAAAAGCCCAGGTGCACGAAGCATTCTGCTGAGTGTGGTACAGAGCAAGACACACAGATACTCTTTATCCCTTGCAAGACTCTCTACAGAGAGAGCTGGGAATAGAATGCACACAAATGCTATTCGTGACAAAAAAGGCTCACCAAATCATTGACTGTGGGGCTTCCCACGATGAGATTTCTCCTGCACAGGCAATATGCACTCCTAAACAAAATGTGAGCATAACATTTTAAAAGGAGACCCTACCTACAAAGACTGCACACTAAAAAAAACAAATGTGAAAGTATTCTATAAATGAAAGAAATGAATATATATTAGCCTTAGTGGGTAGAAATGTGTACTCCTTCCCACAAAATATGCTGAAATGCTAACCTGGGGTACCTGTGAATGTGATCTTATTTGGAAATAGGGTCACTGCAGTGAAGTCAAGGTAAGAGGAAGTCGTGCTGGAGTAGGGTGGGCCTTATTGAAAGATTGAAAGAGAAAGACACACAGACACAGAGAGAAGACAGCCATGTGAAGGCAGAGACAGAGGTTGGGAGGATGCAGCCACAGGCCATGGAGTGCGGAGCATTGCTGGGAGCCACCAGGAGCTGAGTGAGAGGCAAGAAGTGTTCCCCAGAGCCATAGGAGGAAGACACCCCTGATGGTACTTTGGTTTCAGACTCTCAGCCTCCAAAAGTGTAAGGATATATTTCTTTAGTTTTAAGCCACTCAGGTTGTGATACATTGTTATGGCAGCCCTGGGAAGCAAATGTGTTTAGTAAAGTCAGATCTGCCCTAATTTGATGTCCAGCTTTGCAAATTTTACTCTGTGTATACAAAGTATTTCAACTGCAGTAAGTGTCTGACCTTATAATTTAAAAATTGCATTCCAGTGCAAGTGATGGCCTGAGTGCAGGTTTTCCATGACAGGTTAGCTTTTTACTTCCTCCTCTCTCAAGTACCCTGTGCCACCAAGATATCCATCCCAAAATAGGCCAGTGCCACCCAATGAGCCATCACAATGCCCATCTCCTGAATGAGGTTTGCCCTAGCTTTGCCATGATCCTCCCCACAGAACTTCAGCTCAAGTTCATTCTTCTCATTCTCCTATCTGATAGCTTCATCCTTAGAATCTCCTTTTCATTTTTGTCCCTCCTGTCTAGCTGCCAATGCTAGCAAGGATGTAGTGAAATTTAAATCTCTCAAAATTCTGAAAAGATGTGAGTTGGTTTCTTTCTGCAAATCAGTAAGATGATGCAAGAGCTTTAAATGTGTTCATGATCTTAGGACCTAATAATCTTCCTCCTAAGAACCTTCATGCAAGAATCAAATGTCATGCAAAGCTGTTCATTTCAGAGTTCTATCTCTCCAGTGTCCTCCTTCACTAGTGCAGAATCCAGTGCCTGAGAGGGCCTGTTACTGGGGGCATCCATGAGGAGCATCTGCCATTAGCTTGTGAACACACCAATCAATTATTGGTGCATATCCTCATTTATTCCTCTTCTCTTGGTCCTTCCTCAACATATTTCCAGCAATGAGCGTTGTCCCAGCACGACTCCCTTGAACACTGAAGTTCCTCCAGGCATCATCATCACTTTGACCAGGGGCTATGGCCCAGCAGGGAGCAGCTGCTAGATGGGGGGCCTCATCCACAGTGCAGTGCTGAGCGCACTGCTGCCATTTCCACTGTGCCTAGCCACTTTTGTGCAAAAACCCTCAAGGCTGATGGAAGGGAGCCAGAGAGAGGTAGGGAGAATAATAATCCAGTCTGACTTGTATTCTGCTCTACTGTTTGAGTCTCACAGAGCTATAGGAGGAAGCACCGCTACCTGGGCTCTATCTCATTGCTATTGCTCAAATACTGGTCTATGGAAGGCCAAGAGGAACAGCCAGGAGAGGGAACTCCGGCAGCTCCTTCCTCCCCTTCAACAACGATGGCCTTGACATCCAGTGATGTGCTCAGTCTCTAGTGGAACTGGACTCTGTCTGGCCCATCGCACCACAGGATGGACACAGCTCATTGGCGCTTATCCCACATAGCTACAATATCAACCAAACAAAGAGTGACAGAAAGTAGATTAACCCATGTGATGGAATAGCATTTATCAATTAATGGTACCTCTTTTTAATAATGAATTTAAAAGTTCCTGTTACATATTATGTGAGAAGAGGATTCAGAATTATGTGCCAAGTAAAATCTCACTTATTAAGAAATATATATATATATTCATATATTTATACATAGAAAAATAAGCTAGGAAGAAATACACCCTAACATTAACAATCACTATCTCTAAGCAGTGAAGTTAGGGGTGATTTTAATCATTCACTAACTTTCAAGACAAGACTTTTTCAAGTGCTTTGTACTGTTTTTTAACTTCTTTAATAATATGCATACTTTTCTCTTAAATAATAGGATGCTTAAGAAATGCCCAAACCTTTGTTCTCCTAATGCCAAATTACACAGGACACTGAGGGGAGCCGCAGTGCATTTATCCAGCCTCAGTCATCCCAGGGTGTCCCCACCTCACCCACCCAGGATGGGAGCAGTGCAGGGGCCCCGGGCAGGGCGTGCCACCCAGGAAGCTCTGGTCTTTGATCTGTGCTCCTTGTGTGGTCTCCTAAGAGGCTCTCTGTGGCCCCCATGTCGAACCTGGGGTCCAGGAGCTGTCTGCAGGGCTGGACCCAGCCTCCCTAAGCAAGGGGAGCCTCTGTGTCTTCAGCTCTTGCCACGTGCCTGGCACCACCCTGGTGGGCCTGGCTGTCATGCAAGTTCATTCCCTCTGGATCTGAAGGGGCTTCCTTTCAATCACTTCCATCTCATGATCTCTGTACTCAGTTCCAAGTTCAGACTTTTTACAAAAGACAGAAAGCATCATGTCTTCCAGAACTCTCTGCTTTTGCCCTTGAGAAGGCCCTGGTTTAAGAAATTTAAAAGTGGCTTGTCAGGAACCAGAAAAGGACAAACACTGGGGAAAACAAACACAAATAAAAACCTTATTAAACATTCCTGCCTCCTTTTTGTGATTTTATTTTTTAAAATGTGTTTCTTGAGTCATATGAAGAGAAAATAAACTGCAAAAATCAGGAATTCGGAGTAAGAGAGTTGGAAAGGAGTGTGGTTGTGTCTATCCAGAGAGACTGAAAGTTGTGGCTTACCCTAAACATGCACTGGCAAAACCACATTTGTGTTTGAGTCAAAGTGTATTTTTCTGACTCAGTGTGGCAGCTGTACTTGCCATCAATCTTAGCAGATTAAGCTGACCGGCAATTTATGTTTTTTAACCAAAGAAGCCATTTTTCCTGGAGTGAATAATACCGAAAATTATTTTGATCATTCTGTGTCTCACATTCCTTTGGCATTTTCTGTTTGCATTTGCGAGTGGAGTAGAAATTTCAAGTGTGCCAGCTCTTCTACAGTGTGTATCACGAGCATTTGAACCACTAAAGTTTACCCACCATAATGAACGTTTAAGGACATTAGATTTGGAAAGAGTGCATTTTTATGTTTGAGGTTGCTGTGATGTACAGGGTCTGACAGAGCAAACACTCATTTGGGGATTCTTGTGGGCAATAGAAAATTCCCGAATTGCCAAACTCTATTTCCATTCAAATTGGGAGTTTGAAAGACTCTCCAAATGCAGGGGAATGAAAGGAAAATCAGAAAAAAAAAAGAACTTAAAGAACTTACCTGTGAATTCTCATCCATCAGTCCTTTCAGAAAGATTTTATGCAGAAGGGAAAAATATATATTTAAAGAAAGCTTAGATTGACTAGGAATGAAAAAGGAAAACATTATTCAAAGCTGCTGTAAAATATGCTAAGAATCCATTTGGCATTTCTATAGGCTCTTGTCTTCCAAGCATCGGGAATTTGGGGGACATGTGGCCTATATTTTGCCTTCTCTCAGGAGGATGAGCACTAAGCTGCGGTTTCTCAATTTGTCCTCATCAGTCATACATTGTTGGAGTGAAGCTCCTCAGTCTCCATCCAGTCCTAAGCAAGAAGCCATGACTGAGAAGCCCTCTGCTTTTCTTATTAGTTGCCAAATGACAAGCTTTCCCCGGCCATCATCAATGTCGCTGCAACTAAGGGGCTTGTGTTCCCACCATAGGCCCCCTTCCAGTTTGAAGAGATTTGATCAGTGCCACTCTTTTGCATTCTGCTGAAAACACAGAAGAAAGTTTTGGCTGCAGTGCACATGTATTAGGATTACTCTGAAAAACAAAACAGTTTTAGATTAGTTAAGCCTGTATTGAATTAAGTCTTAATAAAAGAACAGTCTCTTATGAGTTTAAACTATGGTTTGGCCAACATTCTAGACAAACACACTCACGGTAGGTGTGGGGAGAGAAAGCGGGGATGGGGAAATGAAAAGCCTTTCTTCTAAAAGGAAAGTCGTTTTAGAATGTGGTAATCCTCGGTAATGAGGACAATACACTCATTTGTTGCTTTTTAAAATAAATTTCATCGACATTTTAATTTTTAGAAAACCTTCAGAAATGCACAGTAGCTCCATTGCATTTTTTTTGGTACATGTTTCCAACATCCCATGGGCCTGAGAACTCACTAGGCAAGGGCAGTTCATACATCTAAAAGTCTAAACCCCTGGGAAAATGTTTTCCATGCAAATTGTGAAACTGTGTCAATGAATTATTTTTAAAGGGGGTGATTAAACTAATACATTTTAAAGACACTGACTCAAGTTCTGACTTGAACCAACCAAAATGGAATTATTAGCCTTAAGATTCTTGTGCTCTTAATCCCACTCAGCCAATCCACATGTTTACTCCGTACATGACATGGACCTCCCTCAAGATAATAAGCAAGATAACAGTTGCCTCATTTGTATAATATTCCACATATATATGTCATTTGATACCTGGGAAGAACCTATAACATTAAGAAGACAGCTCTTACTCCCATTTTTAATAAGTAAAGAAACTAAACTCACGTTCATAAAACTGAGCTATTCAAGGTCACATGGCCGGTAAGGAAGAGTAAACCTAGATGTTTCTGACTCACAATCCTGTTTTCAAAATTTTGAAAACCTCCACCATATCCTATCATGGTTAAAATCTTAATACAAAAGATAGGTTAGACTCACTTTGGAAGTCAGACCTGATTCTACTGTATCCATCTCTAGATATATAGTATAGGTTGGTGCAAAAGTAATTGTGGTTTTGCCATTTAAAAGTCACATCTTTAAAATGTGTTTATTTAATTTAATCACTCTCTTTTAGAATAATTTATTGTCATTGTTTCACAATTTGCATGGAAAACATTTTCCCAGGGGTTTAGACTTTTAGATATATGAACTGCCCTTGCCTATTGAGTTGAGGGCCCATGGGATGTTGGAAAGATGTACCAAGAAAATGAGGTAGAACTACTGTGCATTTTTGAGGAATTTTTAAAAATTAAAATATCTATGAAATTTATTTTAAAAAGCAACAAATGATCATATTGTCCTCATTACCAAAGATTACCAGGTATACTTTCTGATCGTCTGAGAGCTGCCAGCCCTGCACTCCTCCCTTTTGGGTCTTCTCACGTACTGGATCCCATGACTTCATTCTGGTCAGTGCTGGCCACTCTGGCCATATATACTAGTATATATGCTATGTATGCTATACATATACACTATATATACTAGTATATATACTATATATAATATATATTCTATAATACCTAGTAGAATAGTGTGTATATATATACACACTATATATATATATGAGATTGTTTCTACAAAATACCAGCCCATCTTGCCTGATATGGAAAGCAGTGTTTATCTTTCATTTTCCTTCCTACCCTTCTTTAATATCTTTCTTCCATAACTTTCTTCCCCTTATTAAGTACAAAATATTTGTATGTATATGTATGTATGTGTGTATATACGTATATATCTGTGTGTATATATGTATGTATGGGTCTATATGTGTGTGTGTATGTATATGTATATTTAGAATGAAATTAAAACCTTCTTCCCTCCATCTTGGATTCTTATGTAAATTCATTATCTGGCTAGTGGATTGTATAAAACTGAGCAACGCTGTCATGAACTGTCTTGTGACCCAGGGAAACTGCATGACCCGCTCGATTGTTAGAAAATGCCAAGGAATATATGGGCTAAGCCTTTAGCCTTCTATGGAGAAAAAAATAATAAAAATGTATATATAAGACATATAGGCTATGGATTTTTTTTTAAATGAGACTGATTTTACTCATTTAGACAGGAGAGGAATAGCTCTGAGAAATTAAAGATCTAAGAGCACTCAGTACACATGGTAACTAACCATGAAAACTAAGGGGAATTTTCGAAGTGATCACAAATTAAAATATCAGTGATAATACCTTTTAAGTTGTTTACCATACAGTGGAGTGAAAGAGCTTGTTAAGTAATAGGGAGAGTAATAATAAAAAGATTTATTTGTAACTATTAGACACTCAATAAAGAACATATACATTATTTCCACTAAATCTTCATAACGACCCCAAGTCATATGCATTTGTCCATCTCACAGATGTAGAACTAAGGCTTGGATATTAACATGACTTTCCTAATGTCACAAAACTAATGACAGTAAGAGCATTTCTACCCAGTTCTGCCGAGTGCCAGAGACCACGTTTGAATCCTAATGCTCCGCTAGGGCTTACAGCAGATGAGTGATGGAAGACTCTTGCAGGGAATTTCTTTTGCCAGACCTTCTTTTCCCAACAATATGTTTGTCTATCTTGAATCTGAATTACCCATTATGTATTTATTTGCCTTAAATTTTGTCCTTAGTTACAAAAATACCACAGAAAGATACAATAAATTAAGCTTCGTTATGCCCTAGTCTAAATTAATTTCTCCATAAGTTTTGTTTGGAGGAATGAGAGACAGAACTCATGGGAGCCTGGGGGACTGACTGGAAGAAATGTAGAACGGGAGAAAGTTAGGGAAGAATGGTAGGAAATCAAGGGGAAGGTAAACATTACCTTCCAGATCCGGCAAGATGGGCTGGTATTCTGTGAAAGCAATCTTATTATCTCAGTAGCTTAACATTACAAATATTTTTTTCTTTTTTTAAAACTGTAAGTT
This sequence comes from Macaca mulatta, assembly GCF_049350105.2. Lineage (NCBI taxonomy): Eukaryota > Metazoa > Chordata > Mammalia > Primates > Cercopithecidae > Macaca > Macaca mulatta. The sequence goes on from NC_133423.1 coordinate 5,187,171, forward strand.
CTCAATTGACAAAGATTAATTGTACATATTTATGCAGTACAATGTTATGTTTGGAAATAAGTCTACATTGTTGAAAGATTAATCAAGCTAATTATACCTATCACCTCACCTACTTTTAATTTTCTTTCTGATGAGAATATTTTCAACCTACTATTTTAGCAATTTTAAAATAGTTAATAAATTACTATAAACTATGGTCACCATGCTGTGCAATAGACCACTAAAACTTATTCCTCCCGTCTAATTGAAACTTGATACCTTTGACCCACATCTCACCTCTCTTTTTTCTTATTCCCACTGTATCCTCACTTTAGCTAAAGGTGGCGCTGTGCTCAGCATGGTCCCTGCCTTGGGTTCCAGGCTGACAATGTCACCACAATCTCGCACATTTCCAGCTGTCATGGCAGAAGTAAAGAGAGCTCCAGGGGGTCTCCCACACCAAATGCTCCAGCCCAAAAGTGACACAGCATTCTGCTCCCATTTCACTGACCATAACTTACAGGTGAGGACCAACCTCAGGTAGGGACAGAAGGTGCAAATCTACGGCATGAACCCAAAGTGAGAAGAAAGAACAATGTCATGGCGATGCCAATGAAGATTCACCCACTGCCTATTTCTCAGTATTTGCCCATCGTCCACAGGGCCTGGATTTGGCTCTGCTCACACTTAGGAGAGCATCTTTCCCTCCAATGCATTTCAGTTCATTGCCCCATTTGCTGTTCACATTACTTTCTGAAACTGCTGTTTTTCAGATGGTCAGCTTCTCTTCAATCACACACATATATCATATTACCAAAGTAAGCCAAGAACATATCTTTTAAAAACGTTTGGAATGAGAATGGGTAATGAGGGGTCCCATGTTTTTGACGGGAGGGTTTTGTCATCTTTATCAAAGGGAGAGCCTTGTCTGCTACTTCAATTATGTTCTTTCCTTACACATTATCTTATCAGAGGCATTGTATGAGATCTTAAAATCATGAATTTCTGACTGATGTGAATGATTCATCTTATTGTAATTTTCTGTGAATATTATGATAGCCAAGTGGAAAGGGAAATTCATTTGTATGCTGTGAGATCTTAGAAAATCAAACTTTACTTTAAAAATAAATTTTTATTGCCATGAGGCATTTCTTTTGTGTCATTCCTCACCTTGATGAGAAAGTGATGGACCCTTTATAATGAGTAGTATCTGAATCATGCTGGAAGATGTCAAAATAAAATGAAGATTTCAAAAATGAATAGCTTCCCATCATTTTGCAAAAAAAAAAAAAAAAAAAGACAAATCACATCTCAATTTAGTAAGCAAATATTTCATTTCCTGTAAATTATATATAAATATATAATAATTTGAAGTTTGTTACAGTGATTCAAGGATTTTGTTGAGACTCAAATGGTTGTCTATGACGTCCATGCCTTGTACTGCGCATAATGATTGAAAACTCAAGAACTTATAAGAAACCATCTCAGCTCTCCAGGATCTTAAATCCTGGTGAAGAAGAAGAGACAAACAGTGTCATAGCTCAGTTTTACCAGAAGCAGAACTTGAGATAAGACTTCATGTGCAACGACTTATTTATTAAGAAAGTGTTCCCTGGCGAAACTAATGAAAAAAAAGAAGAAAGCAGGGTTGGGAAGGGGGAAGACCAAACAGGGATGTGATTTCAGGCAAAATCCTACAGCAAGTGTTCCAGTCTGGTCCTTCAGGATAATTCAGAAGTGTAAAGTATACCTAGGAGTTGTCTTGATCTGAAACAATGGAGCTGAGTTTCTGTACTCTTGAACTTCTCAGTCATTGGCTAAGGTCTGCATCAAGGGAACAGAAACTCCTAGGTACTTCCAGCTCTCTGCACATGTAATAAAAGTGACTCCAGTAGCCCAAGGGCCATCTTTCAAAGAAGCATTGCAGGTAGCAGTCATCAAAGGCAAAAACATCCAGATGCTGGAGTGGGGGCGAAGGGAAAGACACCGAGAGGGGATTCTAGGGAATATGGGAGAAGTACTGACAATATTCATTACACTTCACCCCTTGCTTTGCTCAAATCCACTCGCATTACGTTTGCTTTATACTGTCATGACATCTTCAAGGTGGTTGTTAGTCACAATGTCTGGGGGAAATTGACAAGGAGAAAGTTAGTAGGATGACCTATAGCTCCCATTGCAGCCATTGGTCTAAGACTATAACTTACATTCATCATCTCCATGCATTGGGGCATATCTTTTTGCTCCCGTGGAAATTGCTGCCATGCCTGTCCAATCTTATGATTTGGTGAGTCTAAAAACAGCCAGCTCTTGATGAACAACTCTGCTTGCGTGGTCATGTGATGCCTATGGCCAGACACTCAGTCTCCACCGAGGCCCAGGACCAAGCCAAGAGATTCTTTCCTCATGTCCCTCTGCTGCAGGGGGCCTGGCTTTGATCCAGAACTCCAGGGATGTGCAATGCAACCCTCATATTAGGCCCAGCCAGCGACTCCACATGATATTTACATGTATGGCAGGTACATCCAGCAGCATGGAATAGGGTGACTTATAGGGCCCAAGAGGCAGTGTTGTGTGCACTGCAGTTCAGACCTGCTACAGAGCCTCTCATGCTCTAGGCCCACTCGAAACTGTCATTTTGCAAGTTGTTTGATAAATGAGCCAGTAAAGTATTTCCAAATATGACAAGTGCTGTCTTCAAAACCTTAATACGCCTTCAAGTCCATCTTCTTTCTTAATGGAAGAAGGTCCAAGATGTCATAACATGTCTTTTACCTAAGAGTGAAGAGCCTGGTGCACCCCATATCTCTAGATCCCTGAAAAATCACCAGTATAGCAGGCCCCCCAAATTTTGTAGAGTTTATCTCCTACCCTATGAAGCACAACCAGTGGGGTCACGACTTTCTGCTAATCATGTCCGATAAACATGTCATCAATATAATGGACCAACAGGATACTTTGGAATGCCCAGAGGGTCCAGCCCCTTCAGGCTGTGTTGTGATGGAGATAACACAACCATGGAGCCCAGGACTGTGGGGGTAAACCACCCGACCTTCCTGGTGAATACAAGCAGATTCCGGCCCTCCTTTATGATGGGTATAGGAAAGAATGCATTCACTAACTCCATAGTCATACCACAAACCAGAGTCCAGCAAGGATACCACATCTACCACTCCAGTCTGAGACTGGAGTGGCCATTTGGTTAAGTTTGTGGTGGTCCACGTTGATCCTATAGGATCCATCAGGTGTTTTTACTGGCCAGATTGATGAACTCAGTATTGTAGATATAACAGAAAACACCGCATTGCATCAGTTAAGTCTTTGAGAGGGACAATACTCTGCCATTCCACCCAGGCTGAGGTCAGTTTTCTCCCATACTATCTTGACTGGGGCCTGGGGACTAAAGGGGTTTCTTCTTAGCCTTTCCAATCATGGTACTCTTTACTCTTCAGATCAAGAAACTAGTGAGGGTACTGCAGCCTGCTAACAATGTCCATCTTACTTATGCATTTGGGAACGAGAAAAATGACCATTCGTGGATCCATTCATGTGACAGTCCTGAGTCAGGACTTCATATGTCACCTGACCCCCTCCAACAGGTGACTGTGATGGTACTTTGGGTTACCTGGAGCCGGCATCCCAAAAGACCTCATGTTCACCAGGCCTTCAAAGACGTGGCATTGTCTTTTTTCTAAGTGGTGTGTTACTCAGGTCAGTGTCTGAAAGTCCCATTGGAGAAGAACCTCAGAAACTGCTACTGCATATCTGGCAGAGATCAGGGTTCATTTTCAAGGTTACCCCACTTTTCCTTCCATCCAAAGCTCTGGGAATGAGAACTGGCTCAGACTTGGAAACTGGATGAGGGATCCTGTCTTACAGTGGGGTCACTAGCATTAGCTTACTGCTCATCCATTCTTGATTTTTTTAGTATGTAAAGTGATACTCTTGTTAGCTGCACACACGTCTTGTCTGTAGAAAGCCTACGGTCTATTATCTATCCTCATAGATAACTGAGGGTGGTCTGTTATCCATCCTTATAGATAACTGAGGGTGATCTATTATTCATTCTCGTAGATAATTGAGGGTGGTCTATTATCCGTTTTCATAGATAACTGAAGGTAGGTTCTATGGTGACTTCTGTTCCTGCTGTCTGTTATGGTAATCATGGCCACCTTGACTCTGATGGGCACGTGCTGCCTCCTGGCCACTGCTATTATGCAATCCTGTGAACTCCATAATACCAGGAGACCTGATTATTTTATAGCAACCCCTCTTATCAGCCCTGCTAGAGCTTCTCAGTGGTTCCAAAACTCCCTACTGGTGCATTCCTTACCTCCTCAGTGGAAGGAAAGTCCTCTGTGCCTTCTCAAGAAGCAGCAATGGCTGGACGGTTCTCAGGTCTTACAGTGATTCATTGCAGCATGCTCCTTTCTAAGACTCTTTTGATTCCTTCCTCAAGATCTTGCCACGGTAGTTCTGGCAGACCACTTATTATAGGCTGTCATTTTTTCCTAAACTTTCTAGAGTCAACCCAGAAGCACAATAGGACTGGCCTAGGAGCCCTTTCCAGGGTGTTGCTTGAGTTAAGGATTCCTATCAACGAAGGCTGCCTTATACAGTATACAGTTTGATATCCGTCCCCTCCACGCACACACCCACTCATGCACGCAGATCCCTCAAGGTCTATGTCAGTCGTATGCTACCACTTTCTCGCAGTATATTTTAGCCAGTCCTGCAAGTCGTCATGTGAATAATCTCTTCTTCCCTTTAGCCGGATGCTACTTCCCCAGTCATGTCATTAAACAATTTGACACTAGATATGACTCTAATGGTCATGAGGGAAGGTTAAGGCAGATCTTGGGTTGGGCAAGCATATTTCTGCAAGCCATATCCCTCAACTGAGACCTCGATAGTCTTCAGACAAAGAGGGTTACAAGAAAAGAAGAAATGAGTGTTCTGCAGGCACAGAAAGCTCAGGGAATGCAGGGGCCCGGTGTTCTAGAGCTCCTGTGTCTTCACCCCAAGTTTTAGAGTTCCCTTTCTTCTCTAACATTGGTGTAGACCGAAGGCAAGGCTGAAAATTCAGACAACTTTGAGGTTCTGGTTCTCTTTAGGGTCCTGGTCTTAGAGATTCGCACAGTCTTCTCCTTGGCAGCCAAAGATGAGGGTCTTTTATATGCTCTGTGGGAGACCTTCCAGCTTTCTCTCACTGCCTTAACTTTGTATTTGGCTGACCTCTCTGCAATCCATTAGTGTTACTCAGCTGTAAATAATTCCCCATCCTTAAAGTGACCATTTCCCTCATCTCTGTCAAATAACAGAGATATCACAAAAGTAAATGCAGCCTTGTAATCTGTATCTCATGTAAATTCATCACTCATGAAACTCCTAAGAATTGCAATGGTATACTACCACATGCCAGAGATGATCAATACTCCACTTACCACCAGTGGAAAGGACCTGCTACCATCTGGCTTGTAAGTTATCTAACTCTAGAATCCCATCCTCAAAGTCAGTTTCCAAGCACTAGCCCCAGTACCAACTATCTTTGTTTGAGTTCTCCCTAAACTGAACCTGAGATGAAAATTTGCATGTAAGACATTTATTAAGAAAGTCCTCCCAGGAGAAAGTGGCAAGGAAATGAGAGTGGGCAGAATAAGAAAGAGAAGGAGCCAGGAAAGGATATAAGTTTAGACCAAGACAGGAGGGCAGCCCAAGTCCAACCTTGCAGGGGAATTCTGGAGTGCAAATTATGTCTTAGAATCATTCAACCTGAGACGAGGAAGCTGAGTGTTCAAACTCCCACAGGCCTCAGCCATTGGCTGCAAGCTCCCCCAGGTGAATATAAAATCCTGGGGTCTCAGGTTTCTGCATGTGTGGAGAAAGCTCCAGAAGCCCGAGGACGATCTTTCAAATAGGAGTTCAGTATCAGTCATTGGGCCCTTTCAAAGCAGAGTGAAAGTTCTTCTATTCACAGGGAAGCCAGGGAATGGGAGCCCAGTAGAGGGATCCAGGGGATCCAGGAGGACCATTAACAGTGTCCTCTATGAATAGGAGATGGTTCAGTAAAAATACAAGCCACTTCATGACAATTGTTACTATGGGGGTTCAGAGTAGATCAAACACAATAGAACTGAAATTTGAGGAAGAGATGGGATTTGAGTTGGGTCAGAGAAAATGAATACAACTCGGATGGATGAAGAAGAGAAACACTATTGTTTGCAGAAAGTACACCACAAATAAACTCTTGGAGACAAAAATAAGATTTTTTTTGGATGGCAGGTAAACATGTGAAAAGATGTTCAACATCACTAGTCATTAGGGAATGCACACTGAAACCACAGTAAGGTAATACTACACACCTATTAGAACAACTAAAATAACAAATAGTAACAGCACAAAAGGCTGGTGAGGAGGAAGAGAAATGTCCCTCAGACATTGCTAGTGGGAACACAAAATGGTAGAACCACTGTGGAAAATAGTTGGGTGGTTTATTATACAACTAAACGTGGCTTTTCCTACTATCCTACAGTTGAATTTCTGGGCATTTTTCCAGTTTATGTTCCCACAAAACTTGTACATAGAAGCATCAGTCATAAGAGTTCCAAGCAGGAAACAGAGCAGATGTCCTTCAACCAGTGAATGATTGAGCACACTGTGGTATATCCATGCCACGGAATACTACTCACCAGTAAAAAAGAGGGGGCTCATGACACAGGCAATGGTTTAGGTGGATCTCAAGGCCATTATGCTGAGTAAACAATGCCAATCCCAAAGTCACATATGATAACCCCACTTACTTCACATTCTCAAAATGACCAATGTTGGGATGGGGGCTCAATTCACAGTTGTCAGAGATGTTAAAAGAAAAACTTTAGCTGAATTAAATGTAAAAGAGTTTGAGCAATGAACGATTCGCAAATCGGACAGCCTCTGTGCGAGATTAGGCTCTGAGACTCCAACACAGCCATGTAGTGGAAGAAGATTTATGGACAGAGAAAGTAAAGTGATGTACAGAAAATGCAAGTGGGGTACAGAAACAGCCAAATTGGTTACAACTCAGCGTTCACCTTATTTGAACACAGTTTGAATACTTGGCCACTTTTGGTTGGCTAAAACCCAGTGATTTGTGCAAGAGTCTGTTTACAACTCCTTTTAGGTTATAGTTCGCATTGTACAGAGAAACCTTTAGACTGAACTTAAAATATGTAAGGAGGCAGCTTTAGGCTGAACTTGATTTAACAGAGGCCAGTGATGGTTGGGGATGGTGGTAGATTTGATTGTTTGATTTCATTATTATAATCAAATATATTATTATATTATACAAGGGTTGCACATCATACTCGTGATGATGGTAAAGTTCTGTATCTTTATCTTTGTGATGGTTACATGAATTTGTACATGTGACAAAATGGCATAAAACTATGCATAAACATTGTACCAATGTCGATTTCCTGGTTTTGATAATGTGCCATAGTTATTTAAGTGTAACCATTGGAGAAAAATGAGTGAAAAATACATAGACCCTCCCTGTATTATGTTTGCAACTTCCTGTGAATCTAAAATTTAGATTTTTACTAATTAAAAAATAGGATGTCCTTGAAGAACACAGGTCATCACTCTGACTGAACTAAAAGGGTCTTGAGAAGAAATAATGACTTATTCATTTTTACGGGTAAGATGGGATCAGATAACAGAAAGCATTAAATGTCGGATTAAGGAGGTGACTTTTATCTTGAAGGGAGCAAGCGGCTGCTGATGATTTGTATAAAGAGCAGGAAGTTAATGAGATTATATCAAAATCCTAGAATTTTTTTTTTTTTTTTTTTTTTTGATACGGAGTCTAGCTCTGCCACCCGGGCTGGAGTGCAGTGGTAAGATCTCGGTCCACTGTAACCTCCGCCTCCCAGGTTCAAGCAATTCTCCTGCCTCAGCCTCCCAAGTTGCTGGGATTACAGGTGTGCACCACCATGCCCAGTTAATGTTTGTATTTTTAGTAGAAATGGGGTTTCACCGTGTTGCCTAGGCTGGTCTCGAACTCCTGAGCTCAGGCAATCTGCCTGCCTCAGCCTCCCAAAGGGCTAGGATTACAAGCGTGAGCCACCACCCCCGGCCCAGAATCTTAGGAATGTTAAATGGGAAATGGCATGAAAGAGGAGGTGGGCAAAGGCGAAACCAAGGAATCTAGTTAAGAGATACAGGCCTCTAAAGGAGAAGATCTGGAGGAAGCTAACACCAGGGCAATGGAAAGGAAGTCACACACTGGAGAAATACTTCAAGGAAGAAGGGATAAGATGTGAGCATTGACTAACTGAATACTGTGTAAAGACAAACACTTGTGTCACATTCCGGTCTGGTCTAGATGAGAAGAATCCCTTCATTATATTAACCATGTGACTGAAGCTACAAACTCATCCCCACAGCCTCAGTGGTTTAATCGATTGTTCTTCTGTTTGTTCCTTTGTAAGCCACGAGATTTGGGGACAACTGCTGAAGTAATTTCTATGTGTAGAAACAATTTCTGGATGATGGAATAGTTATGAAATAGCTGCTTCCATTCAGTGTAAGCTGCTATGAGGCCAGGGCAGTTATGTTCATCCCTCCCTATTCCATGTTCAGTGACATCACTTTGGTAGCTGGACGTGAGCTATGGTATAATTGACAAACAACATAAACGAGAGAGCTTCATTTTATTTTTGAGAGGTGGCTGTTAAACATTTAACAGCACACCACTGGGATGAACTCAGAACAGGATGGACCTGGGCTGCTGAAGCAGCTCTTGCAGATTGTACATGGTGGAACCTCAGATCGAATTGGACACATGAATACATTCCAAAATGTCATTTGCATACAGGGCTACATTTCACCAATATTATGCTTTTGTTTTGATCTAATCGGCTTAAGTTAAAAATAAATGGAATCTGAATTTATCCTTAGAGGGGAGCTAAACTAGGAAGTGCTCTGTGAATTCACACTTACAATATTTTGCTTAAATGAACACTGGCCCAGTAATCTTCCATACTTGGTCTAATTTAAACTTTTTCTGCAACTTGTTATATAAAATGCAAGCTTGAGGACAGGATGTCCATCTTCACTACTCACCACTGTGTCCACAGTGCACCAACAGTGCCTGGCACTGAGCAGATACCAATATATCTTTTGAGTATTTGATATTTAAAGTCAAAACTGTACAAAGTGGAAAATAAAACTTGGCCATGTAACTGTACTCAGATAATCCATGTCAGCATAAAGAAAACAAACAAATAAATGCCTAATTCCTTACCACCATCCACATCCATCCATCTATCTAAAGGATGTCTCTTATAAAACCACAAGTCACCATTGCTAACATTAGGCAAAAACCATTTCAGACAGCTCTCAGGACACATGTACAAACCAGACTGAGAGATGGTGATGGTGATCGTGGTGGTGGTGATTATGATGTAGATAGATAGGTAGATAGATAGATACATGGATGGACAGACAGATAGATAGATAGATATAGATAGATAGATGATATACATGTATTGTTTATAAATTTTAAGTTATATATATTGGTTGATACTTAGAGTCTATTTCCTTTCATTAGTTATACATTTCAAGTTTGAATAACACCAAGTAGATTCGAACTCTCAGTTTACACTTTCCGTTGTCCTCTAATCTTTGCCTCCTAAGAAAGACTCCATTGGTGCCAAAATAGCTAACATGGCACAATCGGGAAGAAAGCTGGTGGATACTATGCCTACAACTGACTTCATGAATGCATATAAAATGATCCCCAAGTCTTCAAAATGAGAATATTCCAAAAGAAAAAAAAATACCTGATTTTACTCACCATTTGTTCATTCAAAAAATAGTTACTGAAACTTACTAGATTCTAGGCCCTCTGCCAGGGCTGAAAAGAAATAAACAAGGCCGATGGGTCCGATCACAGAGCCAGCACCATGCTTTCCTGCCACTCGCGCACCTCCACTGAGCCCATGGCAGCTCCATAAGTAAAACTCTGCTCTTTAATCCCAACCCAGTGCAGAGCTACTGATCAATGACGTTGGCCTTTCTGATCATCTGAGGGCTGCCGGCCCTGCACACCTCCTTACTGGGTCTTCTCACTTATTGGCCCTCATGACCTCATTCTGGTCTGTGCTGGCCACTTTGGCTGCATTCTGATGAGGTCATTGATGCCTTGGTCAGCCTATCTCACCTCTGCAGAGTGTGACAGTGGCCAGCACTGTCCCTCCTGCCCTCTTTTACAGCAACCAAACTCCAGAACCATCATTCCTGCAACTGCAGCAGCTCATCTCTGTGTCTCAGCATGCCGGGATTGGGGTCCTCAATGTAGCAGGTGGAGCTCACTCCCCAAGGACAAGAAGTCCTGTAAGGACCTAGCCCCTGTCACGGAGAGCTACAAGCCCCACTCCAGGCATCCTATTGACCTTACAAGGCAGGTGCAATGGGGCCACTTGAAGGTGAATAAACAAGAGAAACAATCATGTTTATATTTCTCTGAAAGTTGTTTTGTTTTGTGTTTTGACCAGTTTTAGTGGTGAGCACTGCGGAAAACTAGCCTAAGTGAACAGAATGCTGAGGTCCCAGTATGGAGAGATGAATAACCTCAGAGGAAGAGAGGAGCTGAGAACACGGCCCTGTTCAGCAGATGGATGGTTTTGACATTGCTTGAAGTACAAAAGCACAGATCTGCGAGAGGGAGAGAGCATCACAAGGGAGAGAAAGAAGCAGTTGGGATGGGAAGGCTGCTCTTCACCCAAGGGGGAGAAGTCCTCTGGGGCCTGTTCCAGCCAGCACCACGTGGAGGCAGGAGAGAACGTGAGGCTGGTAGTCAGTGCAGCAGAGAACCAGGTGGAGAGAACAGGGGCAGGGGACCTGGGCAGGCTCCCACTGGGGAAACACAACACTTGTGTAAATAGAAGGAAAGCAAAGAAACACTGAACCAAACAGGACTCCTCCATGAAGGGGAATGAGCAATTCATTGTCCATACATCTACTCTAACTGTCCTGTAAAATTATCTAGTGTAGGCTTTTGGTTTTCAATAAATGCTTCTGAACTCAATGATTGTAGTTGTTTGGGGAATAGAGGATCTTGGCTCTGGTGGGCCACAGAATCCATCGAGAACTGTAGAAGAGGACCCTGCCAGGGGCAATTGCAGAGCCAGCTCTACCAAAGCAGGTGGCACCAGGCCCCTGTGGGTTCACTGTTGATGGTCGTCATTGCTGGGATTGATATGCTAAGCTCCCAGTGCCGAGGGCTGAACTGTGTTCCCCAAAAAGACTATGTTAAAGTCCCACCCCCAGCGCCTCAGAACAGCGCCTTACTTGGAAGCAGCACCTCTGCAGAGGGAATTGGGTAAGAGGAGGTCTCACTGGAGGAGAACGGCCCCCACTCCAACATAACTAGTGCCCTCATCAGAAGGCCACTTTTGAAGACAGAGACACACGGAGAGGATGTCAAGTGACAACGAAGGCAGAGACAGGAATGACCCAGCCACTAAGCCCCCGAAACGCCAGGGATTGACGGCAAACACCAGGAGCTGGAAGAGGCAAAGGCACCCCCTCTGCTACAGCTTCAGAGGAAGCCTGGCTCCGTAACACCGCGATTTCAGACCTCTGGCCCCCAGGTCTGTGAGGGAACACCTCTCTGACATTTGAAGCCCCCCAGTTTGTGGTAATGTGGTACAGCACCCAAAGACACTAACACACACGATAAGACCTTTAAGAATGTCTGATAATGCAGTCCATGAATTCAGATACATGACAGTGAAAACACAGAATTAGACAAGATGATTCCTCCAAGCATAATTTTTGTGTTGAGTACGCAGTTCCTCTGCTTATAATCAATTGAATGATATATTGCCTCTGCCTGAATCCACCCCTATCCCCACTGAAAGGCAATAGTATTGGTCTTGTCACGTGGGGTAGAGATAAAAGGGGCTGTGAATAGGAAGTAGACGGTAAATGAACAAACAAAATGTAAGGAGACAACATGATTTTGAGGTAACTCCACCCAAATTACTGCCACCAATCATTGCAGAAATTTTAAAGGGACCCAAAAGTTAGTAGGGAACCACAGAGCCTCTGGCACGGGCACCAGGTCCATGAAGTTCTGGAGACCAGTGACCACTTGGTTTCTGCCCCTCTTCATTCCAAAAAAATCTCCAAGAAAAGAGGAAAGTAGAGATTGTTGCTTACAACAAAACTTGCACGATAAATTCTCCCCTGGCACACACAGTCAATTAAGAAAAATCCAAGGTATTTGGACATCGTGTTCTCCAAAGAGAACACGGAAGAAACGAAGTAGAGTGATGCGTCCCTGAACCAGGAGCAGGAGATGTGGGTCTTGTTGTGAGGTGTTGCCCGGTGGCATCCAGGGGTTAGCGGAAGCAGTAAGACAGCGTGAACAACCCAGTTCTCTAAATCTGGCATCCAGAAATCCAGGCAGCCAGTTGTTTAAATGCTGACCAAAACATATTGTGATGAATATAAAGACAGCACCAGAATAAGGCACATGGATTTAAAAAGTAGAAAATTACAGTATACCTACATTTTAAAGGAAGAGCTCCATGTATTTCTGCACCTTTTTAAAAACAGAATCTGAAAATTAAGACTTCCATTCAGAAAGGAATGCTCTATTCTTTTCACTCACTTCCCCATCTCCAGTTAGCCACATGTCATCCTGTTCACACAGGACATCTTAGGGCAGGATGTTCACACAGAACATCTTAGGGCAGGAGGGACAGGAGTGGATGAATTCAGGGGCAATGGGGCAATTCTTCCTGGTGGAGCCCCCAGGAGAGAAGGGGCAGGAGCTGGAGACCTCTGTGGCTCACCTGAAGCCCTCTTTTTCATGGAGAGGAGATTCCAGAAGGCTCCTTCCTTTAGGTCTTAGCCCTTCAACCTCTGTGACTGGGTGGCCTTATCAGAGGTCTCAATGCTTTGTGAGTTTTCTTCACTGGATGCCAGAGATTGCAGCCCATAAATTATAGCAAGCTTTGTGCTTTGTCTGCCAGTGATTTCATCTGAAGTCCGCACTTGCCTCTGAACTATTTCTTGGTCAGTCTGGCAGGCCTCTGCTCCAAGGCACCCACCACCTCTCTCTAGACCCACCCTGCCAAAGCTGAATGGCACATGAGCAGACATGCACAGGATGAAGTGTTATAATTGAACAGTTTGGACAATTGAAGACTTCAGGCTCGGTGCAGAGGCCTGTAATCCCAGCACTTTGGGAGGCCGAGGTGGGTGGATCACCTGAAGTCAGGAATTCAACACCAGCCTGGCCAACATGGTGAAACCCTATCTCTATTAAAAATACAAAAATTAGCTGGGCGTAGTAGCGGGCACCTGTAATCCCAGTTACTCGGGAAGCTGAGGTGGGAGGATGGTTTGAACTAGGAGGCAGACGTTGCAGTGAGCCCAGATCATGCCACTGCACTCCAGCCTGGGCAACAAGAGTGAGGCTCCTTTTAAAAAATAAACAAATAAATAAAATGGAGACTTAAGAGGCAATGAACACTTCAGCAGAAATCTTCCCCTTCCTTTCCTTTCACCTATAAATGCAGTGGGCGGGCTGATATCTGCATCACTAGTTACCCACAGAACCTTGCCAGTAAAAATTCACGCCTGATCCAGACAGAGTGCAGTCATGAGTAAGAAAAAAAAAAAAAAGAAAAAGAAAAAAAGGAAAAGGAAAGGAAAGAAAAAAAAAGAAAAGGCCTTACTGGAAATAAGAAAGATCTTTTTTGTTTGCCTGTTTTATTTTTAACCTGATGTGTCGCATAGTACTGAATGTCACCAGATTGTCATTAATGTCACTTTTCCTCATGTTCCATATGTGATGTGACATAGCATCTGACTAATGAAACCCGATGCACAATATGTCAACATAAAGAAGCACGCTGGATCACAAATATGCTCCGAGAACATTAAATTGCAAGGAAATGTATATTGAACGTGTTTTCCATAGGAATAAAATTGAGTTGCATAGTTAACGTATTACATTTAGGTATTCTACCTTAGAGACCAAAAGAACCAAAATACATTGTTGAATGACCTATAAAATGCACATTATCAACACATATTGATAGCAGAGACAGTCGGATGAATACAAACCAGCACCAAGAAGAATTGCAAAGGGAAATCATGCTTCCTCTGAAAAGGCAAACAACTGTAGAAATGAGCCAAGCCACAGGAATACAAATAGAAGCGCACCCCCCACCCCCCCGCCGGGTTATTTTGGCTGAAACATTGTTATATTGTTTTCAAATACTCTGATCCTCATCCCGCTAAGCCCATTTGGCCCCAGGCCTGGTCTCACCGACCTGACCCTAGCCCAGTTAGCCACACCATGGGCTGCCTTCGCTCCGCCCGGGGCCTGCTACCTGCTGAAGAGAACCAAGCAGTTGGCTCCACCATAAACCATGCACCCAGCCTCCGCGGGATCTGCTGCAAGTCATGGTGAGAACATGCTCCAACCTCTCCCTATCAGCCCTTCTAGTCACTTCTCAGCATCTTGGACAGTTTCTTCAGCCTGGAATCCCAGCCCTGCACTTTTTCAAATAGTTCTGCCGCCTGCTCCCCAGAGCAGAAAAGCTGTGCTGCTATTGACTTGCCTTCTTTTCTCCACCTCGCAATGCTTCCACCTTTCTGCCTCCCACGCTTCCAGGCTGGCCTTCTCCTGGGCCTGCACTTGTTTCATTTTGCCTGCTCTTGCTTCGTCCAGGGCCTCCCTCATCACTGCAGCCTTTGCGTCTCGCAGGACCCAGAGTCAAAGTGTACCCTTTCTCGCCTTCCTGTCCTTCTTCCCCTGTGTTGACACTACTCCACCGATGCAGCTGTTTCCAAGTGATTCCTGAGCTCCCAGTGCTCCGATCTGATGTTCCAGCCTGCGCCACTCACTCTACGTAGTTTGGCACTCCCTGCCCCATGAACATTCTTCTTCCCTGGGCTTCAGTGGCACACACTCATCTCCCCTTGCCCCTAACTGATCATTTCTTATCTTCTTTTGTGCACCCTCTCCCCTCCTGCCTGATGAATTTGGGTATTCTCTACAGTCCTTGAGCCACCTCCTCTCTCCTAATGGCCTCCGTTTACCTCTGTGGCATCAGGCATCCCCTTCACCTGGAGTGAATGACAATATCACAAGTCTAGAGCTCTTGCCAACACCTGCCCCCACTTTCCTGATGATACTGAACTTATCCTTCCTAATCTAGCCCTCCTTCTACCCAGACCTCCGAATCTGCACATCCTGCTAGCCACTAATGCACAGCTTGTCCACTCCCCCCAGAACCTTCCCTGAAACCCCAACAGAACATAGTCTTTCTTTGGCTGAATTTTCACCCCACTTCATCCAAATTGCTCCCAGGGCATGGACAGTTCTTCACTGTTCATTAATTCATTCAACTACCTTTGACTCTTGGCAGGGCCTGTGCCACATGGTAGGAAACACAGACTCAAGACCATAGCGCTGGACTCCAGGAGCATCCAATCTAGCTGAAGAGAGCATCTGTGTAAACAAATGAGGGCACCAGACACTGCTGGGGCAGAGATAGGCTGAACAGTAAATACCACGGAGCTACTCGTGGGAGCGGCCTGACCAAATGGAGGGGTCCAGGAGCATCCCAGAAAAGGCAACTTGTAAGAGGAGAACTAAACAATTGATTGGAATTATCTGCGAGGTAACTGCTTGTATCAAGGCCTAGAGGAAGAGGGCCAGGGGAGGAGAGAGAGACAGAGACAGAGACAGAAAGAGAGAGAGGAAGAGACTGGTATGGAATGGCAGGTTCACTTGTCAGGAGCCTGGACAGCAAAGGCTTCAGTGGCAAGCTCAGAGGTCAGATACCCAAGCTAAGGTGGGCCTGGATCAGTAGTTGGAATTGGTTGAGACAGAAGGCAGGAAGACCGTGAGAGTCACCCAGATGTGTGATTGTATTTCTTCCTGAACTGAGAACATAACAATGAAAATACAGAGAGATATGCAAGAGATTAGCAAGGTCAAAACATCCAGACTCGGTGTTTACTTAATTATGAGGGAAGATGCGTCAAGTCCAGTCCGATGGGGACACCCACAGTCCAGCCTGGAACAATTACAAGGCTGATGGTGGCACTGAGCAGGGTTCCATACTGAGAGGAGAGTTGTGGGAGGAGAAGATGACAAATCCTTGTCGGTATCTTAGAGACTGATGCATGTGCATGAGGGCAGAGCTCCTGTTTTCTACCGTGTGGAGCCCACAGTGGCTAAGACACAGTCTCCACTACACAGAGCACACTCTGACGGCCACAGTCCCAGCGAAGGCAGAGGTTGCCCAGGAGCTGCTGTCTTAGTTCTCCTACCTGGGAGGGCTTTCTTAACTTTTTCCTTCTAAAAATAGCAAAAGGATTTATTAAGAATAACTGAACCCCCTTTGTGGAATTAGAATCGTACGTATTCTTCACACATCAGATTTCACTGTAATCATAGTTCACAAGCCATGAAACCATCCAGTGGAATTCCAGTATGACGCTCCCGCTGAAATAACCATGAGAATCCTAAACCAGGGCAGCTAAGACCATGACATCTTTTCTCATCCCAGCCAGAACCCTGCAGTTCTCCCACTTTAGCCTGCGCCTTTAGTGCCCCGCCAGTCCCAGTTCCAGCCTTGGGTCACTGATTCATCCGGCCACCTGGAGACCACGGAGCCTTTGCGTGTGTAGACTTTGTTGCACTCCCTGTAAGCACGTCTCAGCAGACCCTCCTTCCGAGCCTCTATTCGCTTGGCCCAGCATCTTTCCCTCTCCGTGTTTGATTCTGCCTTCTGTTTCCTGACTTTTGTTCTCCCAGAATTGGTGTATTGTGGTAATAGGAGTCACATTTTTAACTCCTTTTTGTGGTAAGAATTAATTCCTGCTTAATGTCTGATTGGGAAAAACCATAACGATTCTTATGGGATGCCCTTGGACAATTCCCTGACAGTAAGAATTAAAGATACTACTGTTTAATATTAACTAGTTGCCTGTAAAATATAGGATACATTCGCAGGTACTAGAATACAGTGACTATTTGTTGAATGAATGAATGAATGAGCAAATGAATCAATAAATCTAAGTGATTCCGTGTGGCTCAAAACGAAGTAAAACTGCCTCTACATTCGTCCAGAATTTGACTAGGAAATTGCAGAAACCTTGATGTTAGTTGTGGGATTCACCCTTCAAGTCAGGCAAAACTAGGAAGTAAAATTAATTATTATTAATTATTATGAAATAATCGTCTTGTGGCAGGTACTTACATTTGTTACCCTGTTGATCTTAATAGCAGCCCTAGGTGTTATTAACCCCATTTGCCAGTGCTCTACAGGGCACTGGCACTCGCAGAGCTGGTGAGTGGAGTGGGATCTGAGTCTGGTTTTATATGATTCCACACTCATGAGCTCTCCACTCTGACATGTTGAATAAGGGTCTCTTAAATACAGTCTGCTGGGAACCTATTTTTCCCATGAAACATTATTCATCTGTATTTCTCCAAAATGAAAAAGAAAACCAATATTTGTTCATGAGCACCACCAAGCACATGTATGAGGTTGCTTTGGGTTTGGGTGTAGCCCTTCATTTCCTCTTGCTTGTTCTTCTGTCACCAATATATTTTGGGGGGCATCCCTTTTGTGGGGAGACTTTGCAGCAGAGACTCAAGCGACTTACCATGTTGTCCAATGTGCAACTGACTTCACAGTTACCACTGTGCTTAGTGGAATTGCCAGGCAGTCACTATGTGATTATTAGCAAATAATGCTGGGTGTTTTGCAGTGAGTCCATCATAACCCATGTCACCAGCACACCTACTGTGTGCCCCTGTAGTTAAGATGTTGTTGACTTTATTATGCTTGTTTAAACAAAAAATATGTTTAAAACTATATTTTAAGTGGTGTTTCATTTAACTGGAGCCTAGCAAATTTGTAACATCAGATACCTGAGTATTTGTAAATGATCTGCCATCCCCAGAAGGAGATGCTAGAATTTATGTCAAATCATCATAATGGATACTTTGTTGTTCCAACCAGCACAAAAACAGATGTATTTACAGTTCCGGCAGCTGCAGACCCACTATTAGAAAGCCAGATTTGTACTTCCTATTATATTTGTACTTCCTTGGTTAAATCTCAGCTCTCTCTCCTGAAACAGAAGTGATAAAATAAAGGAAGGAAAGCTGGAACCAAATGACTGTGAAACTGGATAACACATTTTTATCTGGGAATAAAATTATAAAACACTGAAAATGATGGGTCTGGCAATTCATGAACAGGAAGGACTCCAGTTTTCTGGTGTCGAACCCTTTTATGCCATCTTAGAAATAGTGGCAATTAATGAATTAATAACCTTGTGCCCTCACCAAGAAAAAGCTCCACGATCCACCAAGTTGTATTAAAAATACAATACATGTAGCTCCAGCCTCCCTACCACTGAGGCTCCGGAGAACACAAACACCAGAACGTTGTCTCGAGACCCCTGTGGAAGGTGTCATTTTCACCTGGTTTTTATAAGACACATACTTACCTCCAGCATTTAAAGATGGTGGAAAACATTTTCTACCTTGTAAGTGTCCCTTTAGTTTATAGTAATTAAATATGTAGCTGGGCACATGGTTATCCAGAATAAAAATTATCCTACCAGCCCGCCTTTGACCAGGTGCGGCCATACGCAAAACTTCTGAGCAATGGAAATGAACAGAAGCCACACATCTAACCTTCTAGTTGTTCCTGCTTCCAGCTGCCAGAATGCAGATGTGCTGGTTGGAAATGGGGGATCATGTTACCAGGGCCTCTCTGGACCAGGGGAGCAACAAGACAAGACAGAGCCGCTCCTGATAATTTGACAAAGCGGTGACATGAATAAGGAAGTTTACTTGAGAGACATACACTTGTCTTGATTAAGAGAGAGGTATTACCTTGCCTCCTGCCCCATGTATGCAAACTCACATGCTAGCCAATGAAAACACAGATCAGGAGCAGAATTCTGATGGCTTTCTGCTGGATTAAGAACTGTTGTGGAGTGAAAGAGATAGTTGTATGATTTTCTCCCTCTTTCTGTGTGTCTAACACTTCGACGAATCCTAAGAAACAAAAAAGTGAACACTTTACAGAAGCAGTTTTCCAGTACTTAAGAATATGTTGATATGGGCATATTTTACCTTGCTAGGTAAACATTTGTTAAAAGTTTGGAAGGCTTCAAATATTTTTCCATGGTCCCCAACTCCTGAATAACGCACATTCATTTTCATTTATTTGTGCTGAAAAATTCTTTTGCGTTTTGGGAACCCAGTAAATTTCATTGGTTACCTGGTAGACTAGACTACCTCAAATTATCTAGGAGCTTTTCTAATACAAAGACTCTGAAAATATTTTCCACCACGTTCAAATGCTGAGGAAAGAGTATGTATCACTTCATCAGAAATGATCATCTGGATGATAATTTATGACAATATTTTCTGAACCACAAATGTGGGTGCGCGGTCTGTATCAATTTTAAAGAGATGAACTCAGAAGTCTTCATGATGCTTGCAGACATCAGCTGAAGGCTCACACCACGCCTTTAGAGGGGCACGGCTTCTGGTGGCCTGTCACAACCCCGGGTCCGATCTCTGTGTCCGAGACCCATGCACCCCAGGTTGGTTAACTTGTGCATTGACCTTCGGATGCCATTTGAAGTGGTGCAGTCTGGGAAAATGGAGTCATGCAGCCCACATGGTTGAGGCACTCTGAAACTCCTGCTGAAATTACCTAAATTTAGGTGGTGGGATTTCATGAAAGATACAGCAACAAAAACAGTGCTTCAGAAAACGAGGGCAAAATATTTCCCAAGTTTGCCAGACCTCCCTTAAGTCAATTACTTGACGTCGTTTCTGTCTAACTTTTCAGTGGTGCTGCAGAGTCCACACAAATGGAGAATAAAATGAGACAACCAAATTTATTTTTACTTATGGACTTGAGCCAGAGTCTAAATGACTCTGGCAATGGTGCTTACTTCCCTCGGGAGCCTATTCTCTAGTCTAATAGATCTCGCTGTTAGGAAATTTCTCTTATAATTCAGCATAAATTGTCCCTTGCTGAATTCCATCCCATTATTCCTAGTTAGATGTCCTTGGACTACCTTAAACAATGAAGCCCATTCTCGTAGGCCTGTCCATTGCCGGGCAGGAGAGGTAGATGAAGAGGAGAAGAGAAAATAGGAAAGATGATTAGGAAGAATGGAGTCCAAGCCACCAATTCAGCCCTGGCTTGTGTCTAATCAATGAACATTTCAGCCACAAACTGTTACATATGGACACAGACAGCAAATTTATTAACAACCTGATTGGATAATCTCTGAAAAATATTTAATTTTCAGCTAACCTCAACATCTACCTCTGTAACTTTTCTGTAAGTGAGATAGGTCAAAATCGTAAAGGTAAAGACTAAAGATACAGTGAAGATAAAGATAAAGTTAAAGCTTAAAGATACATATCTGTAAGTTTTAAAAATGGAAGTTTGGCTGTATTATTTGTGGTTATTGATCTCTTCTGCTTCCCTCTATTCTGGTCTTATTAACAACGGACACGATTCATTGAGGCCTTTTTTCAAACATCTGACACTGTGTAATCTCATCAAATACTCACAACATGGTGCCTATGACACAGTTTACCCAGGACCTCATGATCAGGAATTGCCTCTTGGCAACCCCTTCCCCACACCTCAAACATACACATTTACAATAGAAGTAGCCACATTGCAATGTGGCCAGACACCAGCTACAGCTGATCAGAGCAAGTGGGAACCTGACCAAACCTGGGCCAGTGGGTCCTTCCCAGAAATGTGTTGGGCTTGTCCCAAGATAGCCAAGTCAGTCTCCCTTTGGGTGTCTGGACTGAAATACATGAAGCTTGGGAGCAGTTAGCTATTGTGTCATCTGTTAGGTGAACCAAAGGAGTAAAAAAGACCGTCTGTTAAGATCAAGGAGAGGAGATAGGCAGAATGAGACAGGGATGAAAGGCATAGCTACAGCTTCAAGTAGCTATGTCCCTGCTTCCATTCATCTCTGAGACTTGATAGCATCCTATATTTTGGTTTCATGAGGAATATCAGAATCCTTACAATAAATAATAAATTTAAATAAATTTCAACTGCATGAGTACTCTTTGCAACACAGAGCACTGATTCAGTTTATAATGAGAAAACTGCTCAGCTAGTAAGCAGAGGAGCAAGGACTCAAATGCAAGTCTTTTTAGTTCAAAGCTAACTTTCAGTCATGGAAGTATTATCACCTTCATGACTTTCCAGTACACATTCCAAAAGGCCATAAAGGAGTTGGGAGAGGGAGAGGCCATCTTCACCAAATTCTTTGAGCAAGGTTGAAAACCTGCCTTTAGTGTAGACATGACCTAAGTGACCTGGGGCAGCTCATCTGTAAAATGAGCAGTGATGGCCACGCTGGACCAACTGCTACCCAGTGGGTGGGGTCTGTGCGTCTTCAATGGTGGGATTAGTGTCAGTGCTCCCCAGGAGGCTCTTGAACCGGTTACATGAAAACTACTTTTGTTCTTGGCTGTGCTTTGACAGGATTTGTATTTTATAATACAAAACACATCCCTTAAGCAGCCAAGATATCCATCCCATACAAGAAATGCCAAACTAGGAATCCCACAGTTACGCTGATAAAAGTGGAAATGCACAGCCATGATTGACCCAGGTCTGATGTTGGAGCATCAGACGGAGGATAGGAACATGCATTAGGTTGTCTCCACCCAATGACCTTATCTTCCCCCAAAATTTCCTTCCCAATTCATTTGCAAGATTCTTTGCAATGCTACGTTTACAATATACACGGTGCTTAGGGGAAATGGATTTCTCTGTGGTCTCACTTTATAACCAGATGAGACATTTAGAAAAGACATTTTATCCAAAGCTGTCTTGAAAGGAAACCAGCTTCTTCCCACTGGCAAGTAAATTTTCTGGCTTTAAGCCAATTTACCATGCTGTTTTGTACGCATCACATCTCAGTTCCCCACTTCCTGCCTTGCGATAGGCCCTATAGTATTCCTTCAGGGCCCGAATCTATTAAACAGCAAAAACTCAATATGCAAATTATCTCCCAACTACATGCATGAAGCCTGCAAACATTATTCTTAGGAAAGTGCTGATTATGGAAAATTATGAATTAACATGTCAGGCACTGAGGTTTGAAACCTTATAACTGTGTTTACTGTAGAAGAGCCCCCAAATGACTTGAAAAATAAAAGAGAAAAAAACGGCAAAATCAGTGATTTAGTGATTGCTAAGGTTGCCAACATCCAATTTCTGCCTCACTAACTCTGCCAACTCTGCTAGTCTTTGTGTACCTACACCCGTGCACACACTGGCACGCTCACACATGCGTACACACGTGCATACACACTCACACACACAAGAAAGCAGAGAATAGACTCACGAAATAAAGCTACAATAAGTGGTAGTCGGCTCTTCCTCTGGTCTAGGCTTCTTAACTGATTTCATCACAAGCTTGCTGTTCAAATTATTTCTTTTTCAGCCTTTGCACAGGAATCCGTGGGGCTCTTGCCAGGCAGCAGTAGGCACTAGGGGATGTGACAGTGAAAGAGGCAGATGTGGCTGCACCCTGCTGTGAGCACAGGCCCTGGGGCGCCGCTACTTTAAATGCCCGACCAGCAGCAGCATCAGTTTGTTGGAAATGCGTGTTCTCGGGCCCTCTTAGGCCTCTTGGATTAGAATTTCTGCCTGTGGAGCTCAGGAAGCTTTGTTTTAACAAACTCTCCAGGTGATTCTTAAGCAAGCTAAGCTTGATAAGTACTGGGACTATACTGCTAATGTTTTAATAACATTGCTGGAATCATTTTGGTAAATGGAGTGAATGTGATAGAAATTCAGTCATTTATAACAACTGGTTTTAGCCTCTGTAGATTCTGAAAGCTTAGCCATTTCAGTAGGAGAGGTAAGCTATGGTTCAGGGGTTTTCTGAAATTAGATCAACAAAGGACCCCAGACAGCATAAAAAGAAAATGCTTTTTTTAATACTGTAGTAGTATTGGCTAAACATCTCTACTAAAGATTTGTGTTGCTCCCATTAAATTACATTTCCACAAGGAAGGAGCCAGTAAAACAAAAGTTTTTTTGTCAATCTTTGATCACGTTATAGTTATTCTTTAAAAGGAAAAAACCTGATTATATGCTGAGCACATAGTCAACTGCAGAACAGAATTATTTTATTTGAGGAGAGCTGGTGGTCAATATGGAAAGAAATGATGCCCTTCATTCCCTTTACTGGCAATAGATTAATATAAAGTTGATGGTTCCTAGTTCCCAGGTAAGATAATGTTTCCAGGTAAGAAACAGTATTCAAGTCTTAGAAAGCGAGAAGCCCAAGATCCTTTATTGAAAGTGAGGCCGGGGGGGGGGGGTGATTTTTTTTTAACAACTATTTTGAAAGTAAGTTTAAGAGTTCCTTCATCCCCATCTGCCTGGCGGTTGCCTGATTCCTAGGAGATACAGGAAAGGCAAAGCACAAGCTAATTATGTGTTCCTCATCCTGCACTGAGCATCTGCTCTGAGGATCCATCTCCTTCCTCCGCCATTAAACTGAATTGTTCCTCTAAACAAACCCAGAGACTGCCTTTCCCTTATCCACTGACCCCATCCCTTTCTCCTTCTGAAGACCTGCTCTGCACTGCACTTGCTTTTATTAATGCTCACTACATTCCAGATACAGAGTGCACACGTGCCTGTCATCTCCTGAGCCTCACCCAGGCTGAGACGTAGGTGCTGCCACCTCCCTGTGTTACAGACAAGGGAACTGAGTCACAGAGGGGTTAGCCAACCTGCCAGAGACCAAACAGAGCGAGGGACAGTGGGGATTTGAAACACGGTTGTCAGGCCCAGCACTCCGCTACAATACACTGTCCTCCCTTCTCTTCCCTTTTCAGTTCCCATTCAACATCACCCAAGACTGTGAGAGCCCAGAGAGAACACACGGAAGCCAACGTTGTTTCATACTTCCACGACTTGGTGAAAACTAGTTAGTGAATGTGAAACTTATTAGAAACATATTAGAAAACTAGTTAGTGAGTGTGAAACTTATTAGAAACATATTAGAAAACTAGTTAGTGAGTGTGAAACTTATTAGACAATATAAGGGGACACACGAAACAGACTTGATACTCATTATTCCTGGTAGTTCTGTAAAGTCTATACAGCGTTCTGCAAAGTCACCTCTGACACTGAGCTAGAGAATATGGAACCTTGGATCCTAGAGGAAACACAGAGCCAGGTTCCTGGGAGCCTCTGGTCACGCATGTCTTCAACCAATCAACATATAGCCTTGTTTTAGGTGTGCTTCTGTTCAAAGTTACCTTATTTAATATCTATTGTTGATTCAGGAACATCGAACTCACAGCCAGCACCATTATACCTCATGCCTACAAAGCTAATCTGACTCAGATGTTTTCGGTAAGGTGTGCCGCTGCCTCCTTGCACCTGTGGACTTTAGACAGCACTGCAGCCCTACACCTGGGGGCCATTTCAAACAGGGAAATCACCAAGAAAAGGCACAAAATCTGAAAAACATGACACTACATAGACCTCAACGATGACATTTTGTGCAATCTGAGCTGAAACTAAGAAGGCAGAGCTTTGTCCTGTCTGACCTCAGGTTGGGACATGCATGTTGGGTGACTCACATTTCCCACCTCTCTGCACCTGTATGTGAATGACTGTAAAAGTGCTGTATTTATTTCAAGATCAAAAATAAATTTTATCAAGTAAGTGAATTTGCAAGTATGAATTCACAAGTAGTAAGAATTGACCATATTAGACCAATTCTTCAGCTTACTCTGCCACCCCACTGATGCTACCGGGAAGAGCCCTGAAGCCTTGAATGTCGCTGAGTCTGATCGATGCCTCCCCAGTCTTAGTAGACTTCTGCTCTTCAGTGACGCAGCTGGCACCTCCTCCCACCCCCTCCTCTTCCACCACCCCCTCACTTTGCCTCCAGACCCCACAGCGCACATCCCTGATCCTTTGGACTGAGGCTCGGGGTTTTCATCCCTCCGACTCCTCTCCCCATCCCTCAGATTCTGGAGCTTCTCTGGCCATGGAGACTTTCTGAGCTTCCGTGTGTGCTCCCAGTGGTGACACCCTCAGCCCCAGGTACTATTCATAAGGAAGGCCAAGCTCGCTCCTCTTCAAAGATTTTGCATTTTTTATCCTTCCGGAAAGACTCTCCTCTGCTCTCCACAGACACACACTGTCTCAGCGTGATCAGGCATCTGCCCAGATGTCGCCTTCTCCAAGCTGCCCTTTCCACGACTCTTTCCCCTCTCCGTCCTTTCTTTGCTCCACAGCCCTTTACACCACTTGAAATCCTATTTATTTGTGGATCATTCATTTGCCGTCTTTAGCCTTCTGTGGGAGGCAGAATTCTAAACTGCCCCCCCCCATCACTGTCTCCTGCTGCACACCCTGGAGCATGAACAGGTTGGGTGAATACAGTGGAATGGTGGCTCCTTCATGTGGGTTATGTTATCTGACTGAGGCTATGGGTAGGGACTCCCATGATTACGTTATATTATATGAGGTCCTGGGGTAGCAGACGGGAAAGAGATTCTCCTGCAAAGTTTGAAGAAGTGCAATGCCACATTATGTGAGGGCCACATGGCTCAGACTTAAGAGCCGAGAGCGACCTTTGGCTGACAGCCAGCAAATAAATGGGAACCTCAGGGGACCAGCAACTTCAAGGAACTGAATTCTTCTGACAACCTGAGTGAGCTCTGCAGAGGACCCAGAGCTCCAGAGGAGAATACAGCCCAGCTAACACTTTGACTCCACCCTTGTGAGATGCTGTGCAGAGAACACAGCTAACCAGTGCCTGGGCTCCTGACCACCAAGACTGTACAGAATACATGGGTTCTGTTTGAAGCTGTGAAGATTTTGGTAGCTTGTTATGCAGCAATAAACACAGCATTGTTGAGTGCCTGTGCCTCGAGGGCAGGGAATCTGTCCGTTATGTTCATTTCTTTGTCCTCAGCACCAACAGAAAGGCCTGGCATAGGGTGGGGCTCAAAGAGAAGCTGAGACTCTCTGGTCCCTCAGAGACTTGCAAATTGTGACTCAGGTTCAAAGGGCCTGTGAGTCCAGAGCCTACCCCAAGATTTCTGCAAATCTCCCTGCCCTCCTTCAGGCTTCCCTCCAGCCATCCTCCTCTGATGCCTCAGTCCAGCCAAATACAATCTGGTAAGAGGCACTGCTCTTGGTGAGAATCTTCTCAAAATTCTGGTGGAACTGAGCATTCAACATTGGGTAACTTGGGAGGGGTCATCTTCTGGGCAAGGACCTGAGAAGTGCTGCCCCCTCCTCCGCTGTACACAGAGTAGGGCTGTCCCAGCCAGAGCCCTCCAGTTCAAGCCTGTAACCCACGGGGCCTGTCAAGGAATTCTTTCTAAATAAACCAGTGCCCTTCTTAGGAGCCTTTTGGGGACAGCTGTTAATACAGTGACATTTCCCACATCATTTAATCTATGCTGATAAATTCGAGTTCTGACCTCTCTACCAAGCTTCAGGTGCACTTATCCATCTGCCTGCTGGCTACCTGCACCTGGAAGTCTCACAGGCGCCACAAACTCAACATGTCCAAAAACTGAACTAACCACTTCTTTCTGCAGTGTTCTTCTCCAGGGTTCCATAGCTCACTGTACAGTACTCCCACCCAGTTGCTTGGAATCCGTTCTGAAATTCCCTCTCCCCTGCCCTCCAGGTCTGAGAAGTCAGCTGCTTTCAGAGGCAGTCCTGTTTCTTCTCCCTTATACATATCTCTCACCTATCCCTGTCGCTTCAACCTTCCCATCGTCAGCCGAGACCCGTCATCGTCACCATCTCAGTTATGCTTCGGAAGACATCACACGGACTTCCCCATCCTCCCAGCCACCCAAATTTTATTTTCCACCATGCAGCCCACCCTGCCCTTCTAGTGCAACCACCGCCTGTTCCCTCCCTTGCACACCTGTCTGGGGGCTCCCAACACTCTTTCTCCTCATCCCTTCGGTCTCGTCTGTATTTTTTCCTTAGACTAATTTAGGGTCTCCTCTTCAGTGCTTTCATATCCTATCAGAATGTTCATCTCAGTGCGTTATGACTGACTGTCCAGTGCCCGTCTCCTCTACTGGCATATAGGGCTCACAGGGCATGAGCCACAGGGTCATTTTTGGGGTTGTGTCCCAGGGACCTGTGGAGCATGGGCCACTAGCTGCACTCAGTAATTACACCTCCGTGAACAGATGAGTGAGGAGAAGGCAGACTCTAGCCTCCTAAGTTCACCATCTTGCCACAAAGTTGACCACGTGAGAGTTAACAACACAACTGCAAAGTCACTAGCAAAGCTGGAGCAGGTGCTACCTGGCTGTTCTTGGTTGAGTTACAAAAGTGACTGCCATGAGTTCAGAGAAGCATGAGATGTCTGTGGGCAGGGACCGTTTCATGGAGAAGGCTTGACTGGAGCTGAGCCTTGGTCAATGGAGAGAATTGTGCCAAAGAAAGAACAGTGAATGGTTCTCCAGAAGAGGGAAATACGGGCAGGGCTTTAGGGTGGGGAGGACGCATTCGGGGCTGGCCGAAAATAGAGTCACACAGGTGTGGGAAGCAGCAGAAACCAACAGGGGTGGTGGGGCTGCAGAGGACAGGGAGCTGGTGGGAGCTGTGGCTGGCACACAGCTTGGAGGGGTAACGGCGGGAAGCTGCTCCCGAAAGCCTGCTGCTGGCTGTGGAGGAAGGGCTGCCCAAAGAGGCCCCAAGAGGGGCAGCATCTGTCAGCATCCCAGGAAGGAGGAAGGCGAATCAACAAACTCCCACCTCTGCCCTCCCCTCTCCTCTCCCCCACACCTTAGGAAGCAAGGACAACAAAGCCTAAGTGATGCTGACCACGGAGGTGATGAGGAGCCAGCAAGCCCTCAAACTGGGGATTTGCCCAGAGGATCCTTGGCTTCACCCAGGAAAGAATTCAAGGGCAAGTTGGTGGTGTTAGCAACTTTTACTGAAGCGGCCATGCAAAGCAGCGGCAGAGGTCCTACTCCTTGCAGAGCAGGGCGACCCCACAGGGAGTGTGCCCAGAGTGGCAGCTCAGGGGCAGGCCTGCAGTCATATTTATACCCACTTTCAACTACATGCAAATTAAGGGGCAGACTATGCAGAAATTTCTAGGAAAGAGGTAGTAACTTCCTGGTGATTGGGTTGTTACCATGGAAAGGGGTGGTAACTCCCTTGTGTTGCCATGGCAGTGGTAACTGACCTGGCACACTGGTGGGCGTGTCTTATGGGAAACAGCTTCTGCTCTGTTTTAGCTAGTCCTCAGTTTGGTCTGGTGTCTGAGCCCCACCTCCCCTCAGAGGGAGAGCAAGAGCCAAGGGGAGAAGGGCAGGGCTGGGTTGGGGGGAAGGTGTACCTGGGAAACCATCAGCGGCCTAATGAAATCAATGTAATGTGGCAGCAGAGCTTGTTTGTTTGTTTGTTTAATTTTACTTTAAGTTCTCAGATGCATGTGAAGAACGTGCAGGTCTGTTACCTAGGTGTACCTTTGCCATGGTGGTTTGCTGCACCTATCAACCCATCATCTAGGTTTTAAGCCCCACACGCATTAGGCATTTGTCTTAATGCTCTCCCTCCCCCCAATCCCTGAAAGGCCCCAGTGTGTGATGTTCCCCTCACTGTGTCCACGTGTTCTCATGGTTCAACTCCCATTTATGAGTGAGAACATGCGGTGTTTGGTTTTCTGTTCCTGTGTTAGTTTGCTGAGAATGATGGCTTCCAGCTTCATGCATATCCCTGCAAAGGACATGAACTCATTCTTTTTTATGGCTGCATTGTATTCCATGGGTGTATATGTGCCACATTTTCTTTATCCAGTCTATTATTGATGGGCATTTGGGTTGGTTCCAAGTCTTTGCTATTGTGAATAGTGCAGCAGACTGTCTTTCCAGAGTTGGGGAAAGGACACCCAGAGAGGTGTTCATTGATCTGAGGGTGAGGGCACAGAGAGGAGGTACAGCTGGCTTTCAGTCTCCATTGCAGGATCGCTGAAGGAACAAATGAAGGAACGTGCGGGAGATACGCTTATGGAGCACTTACTGTGCACTTGTGGCATATTTCACACACAAATGTCAGTCCACACTGTGAGTCTACACTTTATCCTACAGCAATGGACAGATATTTTTAGTAGGAGAATGACAAAATGAAGCGCAACCATGGCATATTGGGAGAACTGAGGGGCAAGGGTCCAGACGCAGAAGAGTCAAGAGGCTCATGAGAGGTGTGATCATAACGGTTAGGAGAATTTAGTGAGTACTTTCCATGGTGCACCCACCAGCAGCAGCTACTTCCGATAAATTACCTTTTTTAGTCTGAACAATTCCATTCTATGAGACAGGCACTAATAGTCTCATTTTACAGATGAGCAAATCAAGGCCCAGAGAAGGAAAGAAGCTGAACTCCTATTCTACAGTCAGTAACTGCTAGAACTTGAGTTCAACTCGACATCAGAGCGCACACTCTTAACCCCCAGGCAGAACCACCTCTCAGGGTAAGAGCCATGGGGAGAGGTGTCAGGGGCCCTGCAAGCACGACCTCTGCTGGTCTGGGGGAGTTCCTCCCTCTGCTTATCCTGCAGTTTTTCAGGCAGTTGGGCCTCCCCGTCATCTTCACTGGGAGTATCATCATCTGGGTTTCTCTGTTGGGTGTCACCTATTTCTCCATAAGTTCCCTGATGTTGGAAAATTGTTAAGTAGTCAAGACCACATTTTGTTGAAAATAAAAGTCAGTTAAGAAAAATGACTATCAAAAAAAGAGAAAAAATTCAGGGATTCTATTAAATAACCTCCAAATAAAAGCTTGAGTTTTCCCAATATCTGAGAACCGTTTTAGAAGGAAACTGTAAACAGGTCCTTTATTCAAAGAGGCTAATCATGAGTAGGTCAGTCTCAGAGGAAAAAATCCTTTTTATATTGGATTACTAGTTGAAGAAAATATTTATATTTACAGGAACAAAACGTTATTGTTTTTTGGGGGATCAGTGAGAGGCTAGTTCTATGACCCAAACCTCCGCTCATCGCCCTCCACCAAATGTCATGGGGTTGACCCAGATTTCTCACTGAGCTGCTCCCTACACCCACGTATGGACAGCAAGAAACAGAAAACCAGAATATTTAGCAAGCGTCATTAACCTAATGCCATAGCCACATGGAAACATATTCAGAGAGCTTACCGGAGTGGAGTGGGGTGAAATGCACCCCCAAGAACCTTCCCTAGTGAATCCAAGTCAATATTGTAAAGTACTGAACTCTGGAAATCCCTCCTGAGCCCTGTGGATGAAAACTCAACCATCATCACTCCCATTCCCTCACTAAAGAAAGGAAGAAACAGAGTAAATAAGGGGTAGAAACCAGTAAGAATATAAACCAAAACAACGGGGAGAGAAATTCACAGTGGAGATAAAACTCATTGTTTTGTTGTTGCTATTTATTTTTGCTGTTAGTTTTAATTGTTTCTGAAGTGCACGAATTGGAGAAACTGCCACAAAAATGGAGGACAGGGATGATAGGTATAGCTCGAGAGCGAGTGCTGTTCTGAGTTTTCAGAAAATCTAAGTCTATTGCACCAGTAAAATTATAGAAAAGCTGAGCATATGAAGAAAGCCATTTTTTTGTGTGACTCCTAATGCCTGTGTGCACAATTCCAAATCAAACATATTCACATTATTAACTTTTTAAAGTTTATTAGTCTCAGTGCTAATGAACTCATTCATCCTTGGCAAATGCACATGGCTCCCTAATGAAACGTCAATAGATAGATCGGCAGTGAAGTGAGCACGTCCAATAGTTGATGCCAAATTCCACTTGGCTGTAATGGCTGGAAAGAGAAGATCACTTCCAAAGAGACATCGGAGGCAGCTTCGCATAATGGGAAAAGCACTAGAGTAGATGTCTACAGACCAGGATTCTGTGTCTGGCTGTGCCACTTGGCAGCTGAGTGACCTTGAGAAAGTCACCTAAAATTTGTAGGACTCAGTGCCTTTTCTGCAAGAAGAGGAAACTCATCTAGCTCATCCCCAGTGTTCTTTCTAGATTTGCAATTTCATGTCTTTTCTCCCTACACCCTGCCAAGCACACCATCCCCTGACCTTTAAGGACGTTATCAGGGGTGTGTACACATTATGATGCATAGTATCCTGCATTTAGACATATGCCTAGTTAAACAATGGTTCCTTCTTTCTGGATCAAATTAAAACTTGGCTCCTTAGGAGACACCATGCCACAGGTTATAGGTTTTAATTTCTGACGTGTTTGAACATTGCACAAGTTCAGAGTTGTAATGAGTTTCCCAACCTGCGTTGGTTTGTGTCAGCCTGCATGACAGTGTGCTGAGCATGCTATGGGAGATATAAAATGGAACGTTAAAAAATCATCTAAGCAAGCCTCCTTTCTCTCAATTATCAGTTTTGAAAAGGAGCCTGAACATGGGCACTCTTCTGTTTGGAGGTTCCTGAACTGCTTGCATTAATTCTCCAGGGTAAACTTCCTGTCTTCTTGCAATGATGGTTTTTTTTCCTACTTTACCTCAGATCTTTAAAATTGTACAACAGCTTGGAAGTCAGGATGGTTTTCCCCCAATGCTTCATGAAAAGAGGCTGCTTTATTATTGAGCAAAAGCAAAAATAATAATCGTGCAAAGCTTTTCCTTCTGGACCGCATAAATTATCTCCAATTTTCTTCATTATTTTCTTCTGCAGGGTATAAAGAGATTGCCTGTGGCAAAATATGTATCAGTACAAACAAATAGAAAACAGTTTAAACCACTGAAGTATTTACCTTTATTTATTTAAAAAAGACATTTTAATCCTATTAACGGTAAATTATATTACCTATTGTGAAAGCAGACATGAAAGAAATATTTGAAGCATGCAGTTAATTATGATACCAAGTGACACATAATATTTATGCTCTTCTTGTATAGCCTGAACAATTTTTCTTTCACTAACTGTGAGTCACACACTGATTGAAGTCTGGAAGCTGATGCTGAGACAGAACCACAGGCACATCTGCCGTCGATGCCTCATTCTATAGATAATTAATGTTACAAGGAGTAGCCATTGTTTCGTCTTTCAAAGTCCCAATTTCACATAGAGCAAAAAATTCTCTTCCCCCACCCTTTTACTTTAATTCTCCATTTCAGCACATTTATTAAATGTCCACACCAGCAGGGCAAAACAGCAAGCTTGCAAACAAATTTCTACATAGGACAGCTGTGTCTTCACTGGGGCCGTGGACTTTTTGCAAACTCCAAGACCTTCATGAAGGCAGGCGCCCTCTTTGAGGGAAGTGACCAAACCCATCTAAGTCATTGTTTTGACATGAATATGTACTTCTGCACTATTAGAATAAAAGATAAAATGTTGGTAAAAGTTAGCAAGCCATATTCCTGTTTGATGATGGTGACCCAACCAGGCTGTGGCAGGCACAGAAACAGACAATGTGACTCCTGGATGGCTGGTGTTCCCATCACACGGAGCCCACCTCCAGGGTGAACTTGCTGCGGGTCACTCTTGACGGTGGAGGGTACGAAGGCCCATGACCCACTGGGCCATGCTGCCTCTGGGCAGAGTTTCAACTACCAAAAGCCAGCTCCTTCTTTCATACATAAGAGGCTTTGGTTGAAATCATCACACCTGTTCCTTCCAAGTGGCTTCCTAGCCACGGCGGACATTTGCCCGGCTTCTGTTGGGGTCCCGGTGCACGTGTGTTGTTCCCAACAGTGGTTTCGTGGTTTCTTTGAACTTTCCCATTTTGGACTCTGTGAGTCATGTAAGCATCTCCTCTGACACTTTGGTTTGATTACCACTTGCAGCCCCAAAATGGATTGAGTAGGAATCTCATTGACTATGGAAATAACGGTCATTGACCGTAAGACATCCCCACCCTTCGATGGCATCTTGAGATGAAGAGCGAATACAAGCCTAACAATCAAAATTTTTATTCACCTATTGTTTTCCATTAGATTTCTATTAGATCAAGATTAATTTTGTATGTCGTAACATAAATAATACCACATATATTTGTGATTTGAAATAACAAGAGAGATCAATCTTATTGAACACTTACTAGATACTAAGTGCCTGATACACATTCTCATTTATCCTCACGAAGTAAGTTTGCAAAGTCAACACTAGTATCCCCTTTGGTCAAGGCATAAACTGAGGTAAGTAACTTGTTGAAAACCAAGAACCAATAAGCCAAAGAACCGTAATTCAAATGCAAGCAGTGTTTGGTCCTTACCACCATCTATTTCTCATTTATATTTTAATAGTTTGGTGCTATGAAAATATTACACAAATATTAACAATTGAGTAAATGCATTTAAATTTGATTTCAATATCCATTAAGAGTTGGAGAAATTATTCTACCAGACCTCATTTAGCTACAAAATATTCAGAACATTTAATTCAATTTTCAGATTATAATCAGATACTTTTTTTTAACTGAGGTGTAATTTACATTTTCTGAAATGCACAGATCTTACTTAAGTGTATGGTTTGGTAAGTTTTGACAAATGCATATGTCTAAGTAACCCAAGGCTTGGTCAGGATACCAAACATTTCTGTCACACCAGAACATGCTTCTTGCCTGATCTCCAGTCTCTCCCTGCCTACCACATACGCATCACTGTTCTGATTTCCATCAGATCATCCTGCCTGTCTCTTGCTTCATGTTGGCTCAAACAGCATTGTGTTTTGTTTCTGTTGCTGCCATAAAACAAATTACTACAAACTGGGCCAATGTTACTTGTACTCATGCATAGGTGTGAATTTAGCTCTCTAAAATTTTATTCTATGCATAGGTTTCTACCACTGCAGTTAAGATCCTGAACATTCTATCATCACAAGGATTTCGTGTGTTACCATTTAATAACCACAGGCCCCTCCCTCCAGCTTCTCCCCTGCCATATCTAACCCCAGAAAACCACTAATCAGTTATCCATCTCTGAAATTTTGTCATTTAAAAATCCTTTATGGATGAAGTGGGTTTTTTTTTTTTACTAAGCATAATTGCAAATTCACGATTAGAAATGTATAACTAGAAATTTATCCAAGTCCTTGTGTATATCAATACTTCATTCATTTTATTAAAGAGTGGTATTCCATGGTTTATGTAACCATATATACGTTGAAAGATGGCCAGGTTGTTTCCAGTTTTGGGCCAGTTATTAAAAAAAAAAAAAAAAGGAGTATTAACATTTATGTACAGGTTTTTCTGTGAACCTGTTTTCATTTCTCTGGGTTAACTGCTGAAGAGTACAATTGCTTAGTTGTATGGTAATTGTACATTTAGCTTTATTTAAAAACTGCAAAACTCTTTTCCAGAGGGGCTACACCATTTCAAATTCCCACCATCAAAGTATGATTGACTCCCATCCTCACCAGCAGTTGATATTGTCACTATTTTTATGCTAGCCTTTCTAATAGGCATATACTAATATCTCATTGCAGTTTTGATTTGCATTTATCTATTAGCTAATAATGTTGAATATCTTTTTATACATTTATTGTTCATATATTATGTGCCCTCTTCAGTGAATGTCTGTTCGTATCTTTTGTTCACTTTCTAATTGGATTGTTTATGTTTTGAATTTTGAGTTGTGAGAGTTCTTTACGTATTCTAAATACTCTTCCTTTGTTGAGTACGTGGTTTGCAAATGTTTTCTAACAATTTACAGGGTTTTTTCATTCTCTTTGTAGGAGCTTTTGAAAAGCAAACGTTTTTAATTTTGATGAGGACCAATTAACTATTTTTTTATTTTATTAATTAGACTTTTGGTGTCGAGTTTAAGAACTCTGCCTATCCCTACATTCCAAAGATTTTATTCAATTTTTTTCTAAAATGTCTTTAATTTTATGTATTATGTTTCAGTCTATCATTCATTCTGAGCTAATGTGTGTGTAAAGTGTGGAACATAGGTCGGGTCCTTTGTCTGTTCTCGCTTCCTCTCCCTCCCTGTGTCCAATTGTTCAAGCACCATGTGTTCAGAAGTTCATCCTCCCTCCATTAAATTGCTTTTTTCACCTTTTTCAAAAATAAGTTGAGCATATGTGTGGAGTTCTATTTCTGAGTTTTCTATTCTGTTCTGAGTATCTGTGTATCTATCCTCCCACCAGGTCCACACTATCTAGATCATGTAGCTATATAGTAAGTCTTGATATCAGGTAGAGTTATTCCTCCTACTTCATTCTCTGTCATCAATATTATTTTCTCTATTCTAGGACCTGTGCCTCTTCACATGAATTTTAAAGTAAGTTTTATCTATATCTACAAAAAAAAAACAAAAAAAAAAACAAAAAAAAAAACCCTGCAGAGATTTTGAAAGGAGCTGCATTAAACTTATAGATCAATATGGGGAGAATTGAGATCTTTACTATGTCGATTCTTCTAATTTATCAGTACGGTTTGGTTCTCCACTTGTTTATGTCTTCTTTGATTTCTTTAATCAGCATTTTTCCATGTGCAGCATACAGATCCTAGATATATTTGGTAAAGCTGATACTTTAGTATATATTTCATTTTGTTCAAGGGCAATAATGAATAGTATTGTGTTTTTAATTTAGGTTTCCACATTCATTAGGTTTCCACATTCATTGCTGATATATAGAAATTCTTCTTGAATTTGTGTCCTGCAAGTTTGCTGAGCTCATTTATTAGTTACATAAGGTATTTTGTATGTGTAAATTCCTTGAGATTTTCTATATAATCATGTCATCTTCAAACAAAGAAATTTTCATTTCTTCCATATCAACCTGTGTGCTTTCTGTTCCCTTTCTTATCTTTTTGCAGTGGATAGAATTGCAAGTACTAGGCTAAATACAATTGGTGAGAGCTAACATCCTTGCTTTGTTTCTGATCTTAGGAGGAAAGCCTGAACTATGATGTTAGCTATAGTTTTATTAAATAAATGTTCTTTATCAAGTTGAAGTAAGCCCCTTCTATTCTTCACTTGCTGATATATTTTAAAATGTTAACAGTGTCAGATTTTTGACACTTTGATGCTTTTTTATATCAATTAATGTGATCATATGGTTTTTCTTCTTTAGTGTGTTCATACGATAGAATACCTTGATTGATTTTCAACTGCTGACCAGCCTTAAATAACACTCTGCATCCATTCTGCCAGTCTCTGTATTTTGACTAGTGTATTAAGTCCATATATATTAAGGTAATTATATGGTAGAGTTGAAGTCTACCATTTTTATATGTGTTTTCTCTAGTTTTTGCTCCTCTTTTTCTCTGTTCTTGACTTCCTTTGAATTATTTAAACATATTTTTACAAATCTTTCTTGGTTTATGTGTAGATTTTTTACATGTATCTTTTTGTATAGTTTTCATAGTGATTGCTCTGGGTATTAAAATACACATGTATCATTTGGCATGACCTAGTGGTATCAATATCTTACCACTTTAAGTCTGAAACCCTTATCACCATTTAGGCCTCTTTGGCCTTTCATTTAAAAGATCATTGTGCTGAGTATCAGATGCTGTCAAAATAATTGTTTCAATCATGAAATATAATTTATACAACCCTTGAGAACAAAGTAGTCCACCATATGTATCTATCTTTCTGCTCCTCCGTTGCTCCTTCCTCCTTCCGCAGATTCAAGGTTGTTTCTTTTTCTATTTGAAGAACTTCCTTTGGTGAGTCTTTAAGGGTAGGTCTGCTAGCAATGAATTCTTTTGGTTTTGCTGTCCTCTGAGAATTTCCTTATTTCCCCATTATTCCTAAAGGATGATTTTACTGTATTTACTGTATATAGGATTCTAGGTTGACAGTTCTAGTTTTTAAGCAGTTGAAAATTTGTATTCCATTTCCTTCTGGCATCTATGATTTCAGATGAGTATTGGCAGAGTGGTCTGATAATTTGTTTTCATCAATATTGGGGAAAACAGACCAAATGCTCTTTTAGGCTTACCTACCAAAGCTAAAAAGCAAAAGAGGCAGGGAACAGACTGTTTCCAATTAACTTTACTGCATGAGAACAAAGTTTAAGAATGTTTATAGAGTTGCAAAAATATCCAGCACCCAACACAGTAAAATTCAAATATATTGTATCCATCAAAAAGGCTGGCCATGGAATAGTAGGATAATATATCCAATATTAACATGAAATTTTGCTTAATCAAACTAGCTCAGAAATGATACAAACAAATAGAATATTAGTTGATAAGAACATCAAAACAGTTAGTAAAACTATATTCTATATATTTAAGAAGCTGGAAATAGATTGAGCAGATTAAGTGGCAACATTGAGAATATAATAAAATCCCAAAGAAAACTTCTAGACATTAGAACTACAGTGTCTGGGATTAAAAATGCATGGAATTGGATTAACAGAATATTAGACATTTCAGAAGAAAAGAAGAGTAAGCTTGAAGGCACAGCAATAAACACATGGAGAAAACATAATTTTTAAAAATGAAAAGAGCATCAGGGAGCTGTGGTCAACTTTAGCATATAGAGGAATGAGGAGAAGCAACAGCAAACTTCTATTCAAAACAATGCAAGTCAGAAGACAATGGAGAAGCATCTTTAAGTACAGAAGTTAAAGGGAAAATAAGGGAAGGAAAAAAAAGAAAAGTAGAGAAATAAACTGCCAACCTAGATTCTGTACCAATGAAAATAGTTTTCAAAAACATTGGTGAAACAAACACTTTTTCAGATATATCTAAGCTGAAAGAATCACCAGCTCAACTACACCATAAGGAATGTTAAAGTCGGTCCTTCAAGGAGAAGGAAAATGATCCCAGATGGTAATTCTGGACCTATTCTAAGGTTGCTCAATTATAGCACTACTCACACTTTGAGGAGATAATTTTCTGTTGTGGGAGGATTCCTGTGCACTGGAGGACATTTTGCAGCATTTCTGGCCCCTACCAATTTGATTCCAGTAACACTCCATGCTCCCTAGTTGTGATGACCAAATCTCCACACATGGCCCATTGCCTCTTGCAAGGGAGAAAATTGCTTTCGTTGAGAATCACTAATCAACACAAAAGATGAAGACTACTGGAAATGGTCACTTTGTGAGTAAAGGTAAAAAAAATTAAAAAGTTAATTGGCTGTTAAAAGCAAAAGTAATAATGTAGTTAGGGCTGTATAACATATAGAAATAAAATATATGACAACATTAGCACAAGGCTAGGAAGAAATAAAATTGTATCTTCCTAAGTTTCTTATTCTGTATAAGAAGTGATAGAATATTACTTGAGGTTACCCCTTATAAGTTAAAGTTGGATACCATAAATCCTATAGCAACCATATCACCTATAGCAACTATATAGCAATAATTTGTTATGTATAATGAAGTATTCTAATAAGCCAACAAAAGAGGCAAAATTGAATGATAAAAATACTCAAATAATTCAAAAGAAAGCAGAAAAAGACAAAGAAGAGAACAAAAACTGGATGGCACAATAGAAAATAAATACCAAAATGGTAGATTTAAACCCAACCATATTAAAATTGTATTAAATATAAATTATATAAACACTCCAACTAAAAGACAGAGATTGTCATAATGATTTTTTAAAGCCATACCCAGCTATATACTCTGTCAATGAGAAACTCAATTTAAATATAAAGACACAAATTAGATGAAAGTTTTATTAATAGAGAACTATATATCATAAAAACATTAATTTTTACAAAGCTTCAGTGGCTATATCAATGTCAGACAAACACGATTTCAAAGCCAAGATGTTTTACGGATAGTTATTTCATAATATTAAAGGAAAATCAAGGGTATATAACAATCCTAAATGTTTACACATCTAACAACAGAGCTTTAAATACAAGGAGCAAACACGGATAGAACTGCCAGGAGAAATCAATAAGTCTACAATTATAATTGGAGGTTTCAATGCCCCTCTCTCATTCATTGATAGAACAAGTGGAGGAAAAATCAGTAAGTTTATAATAGACTTGGCCAACACTGTATACTAAATTGGCTTACCATTAATCAGAATAAAATACACATTATTTTCTAGTGCACACAAACATTTACTAAGAGAGACTAAGTTCTTGTGCATTAACATAAAACTATAAAGAGATGAGAAATTCCTTGAACTGATAAACCATGTCTATTTTAAAAAGTGCAGCTAACCATGGACCTAATGGTAAAAGATCAAAAGTTTTCTCCTTAAGATCAGTAACAAGAACATCACACACCGGGGCCTATCATGGGGAGGGGGGAGGGGGGAGGGGGGAGGGATTGCATTGGGAGTTATACCTGATGTAAATGACGAGTTGATGGGTGCTGACAAGTTGATGGGTGCAGCACAGCAACATGGCACAAGTATACATATGTAACAAACCTGCACGTTATGCACATGTACCCTAGAACTTAGAGTATAATAATAATAATAATAATAATAATAATAAATAAAAAAATTTTAAAAAAAAGATCAGTAACAAGGCAAAGATACTTACTACTTCTATTCAACGTTGTATTGGAAGCTAGTCATAAAGCAAGGAAGAGAAATAGAAGGCATACAGATTGGAAGGAATAGTTAAGACTGACTTTATTTGGAGATGAAATGATAATATATATGGAAAATCCCATAGCATCTAAAAAATTAAAATTAAAAACTTATTAGAACTAGTAAGTCAGTTTAGCTAGACTGAAGGATTCAAAACAAATACACCAAAAATTAACTGCATTTCTGTATACTAGCAACATGTACAGAGAATTAAAATCTTTTAAAAGTCCATTTTGAATAATATCAATATATGAAATATCCTGTACTGAAGAATGAGTTTGACAAAGATGTGCAAGACATGTACACTGAAATCTATGATGCTGCTGAGAAAAATTAAAGAAGTTATCAACAAAAGAAGACATACACCTTTTCAATCAAAATACCAGGAGTGTTTTGTAGAAATTGACAAATGACTTCTAAATTTCAATATTGGAAACCTTAAACTACCTGATCTCAAGATTTTTCTAAAGCTACGGTGATCTAAACAGTGTGATATTGGCATAAAGATAGAAAAACAGATCAATGGAACAGAATAGAGAGGCCAAAAATAGATGGACACATTTGAGTGAACTGATTTTTGACCAAAGTAACAAGGAAATTCAGAAAAGATGGATTTTGTTAACAAATGATGCTAGAAAACTGAAGAACCATACAGGGGAAAAAGTACTTTTTCATACCTTAAACAAAAATTAAACTCAAAATAGTTCAGGACCTAAATTTAAACCTAAAACTATAAAATTTCCAAAAGAAAACATAGGAAAACTCTTTTTGAGCCCTTTGGCTAAGAGTATGATCCGTAAAAGAAAAAAAAACTGTAGATTGAGCTAATTGAAATTAAGAACTTTTGGTCTTTGAAATGCATTGTTTAGACAATTTAAAGACAAGCCACAGATTTGGATAAAATATTTAAAATTATATAACTGATAAGAGTTTCATATCTAGAATATACTAAAAAGAAGAAAACCTCAAAATTCAACAGGAAAGCCAACTATTTAAAATAATGCAAAAGATTTGAACACTTTGCCCAAAAGAGATGGCAAATATGTGCACGAAAAGACATTTAACATTGCTGGTCATTAGCAAAATGCAATTTAACATCTTCACAAGATGCTGCTATGCATCCTTATTAGACCACCTAAAACTGACCATACCAAGT
Organism: Macaca mulatta; assembly: GCF_049350105.2. NCBI lineage: Eukaryota > Metazoa > Chordata > Mammalia > Primates > Cercopithecidae > Macaca > Macaca mulatta. The sequence goes on from NC_133423.1 coordinate 5,227,886, forward strand.
GTTGTTGAGGGTGTGGAGCAACCCAAAGTCTAACACACACCTTGGGGGAATCCAAAATGGTACAATATCTGTAGACATCAGTTGGCACATTTTTAAAAGTTAAACATACACTTCCCCTATGACTTAACAATCCTATTCTTGGGTATTTGCCCAAGAAAAATAAAAACCTATATCCTATAGGTGAATGTTTATAGCCACTTCATTTATAGTTACCAAAAACTGAACATAATCCAAAATGCCCATGAACAGGTAAATGGTTAAGAATTTTTGGAACAAAGAATACTACTCAGTAATGAAAAATAACAAATCCAATCAACACAATACTGGGGATGAACCTCAAAGCATTATGCTAAGTGAAAGCAGCCAGACACAAACAGCTGTAGGTTGTGTGATTTTATTTGATTTATAAAACATACTCAGAGACATAGGGACAGAAATCAGACCAGCAGATGCCAGGGTCTTGGGGTAGGGGAAAAAGATTGGGAAATTTTATACACTCATCCAAAGCCATGAAATTCTACACCCAAAAAAGTGATCATCATATTGTATTATATCTTAATAAAACTGACTTTTTCCCCCCTACATCCTTTGCTTACCTTTCTGCCTTTAGTCCTACGTTTTTTTTTCTCATGACTTCCGCAGTAAATAACTAAAAGTGTTTCTTTTAGCGTGTGTCTTATTGGTAGTTTTGTTTCTAGCTCATAAACTGCAAAGTGAGTGAAAACATTGTTTCTCCACTAAAAGCCCATGCCATGAATCAGCCCCTCTTCGCAGGCCCTGTTCCGTGATTCCGTGGCAGTGGACAGACCCCATGCGAGCCTCACATCGCTGTGAATTGGGCACAGCAGGCTGTAGTGCTGACAACACTTGGGTCCTTGTCGGTAACTCTAGTGCCATTTGTTTCTGGGAATTCCATGCTTTTTCCAGGCTCCTACCCCTAAGATTCGTTTTGGGAAATGTGATCATGTGACATCTTTTGCCAAATGTCCATGTAGCAAACTCTATTCCCTGACCATCCTTTGCTGCCCCAGCAGAACTGGGACAACCCATATGGAATGGAACCTTGGCCTTTCTCTGCCTTCATTTGGGCCTGGTGGCCGGAAACAATGCTAAGCCCCAGGCCATTTCCTTCTCCTGGGCCTCACTCTGTTGCCTCTCAGTTTGCCCGAGCCACGGTTTCCCCAGACAGAAGCCCCTGATATGTGTCCAGAATCTATTCTAGCAAGACCTTTCATTCATCCCGCTGAAAGTGTGCACGGCCACCCCAACCCCACATCCTACCTAGGATTCCAGAGCCTGGAAGAAGGGGAGGTGCCACCCAAAGTCTGCTGAGCACGGGCCCCCCTTCTGTTCTGGGGTCCTTCCGGCCTGATTGAGACCCTCTCAGAAGGGAGTGGAAGGTGGCACTGGGAAATAATGGCAGCATGCTAAAATTAAGTATTTTAAGAGCTTGTATTGGGTGGAGGGGGGGCATCTGGTCCATAAGGGTTTTCAGAGGTTTGAAAATTGGAGGAAGGCTGAGCTATCCTATCTGGACACCCTGCTTCTTACAAGGCGACACTTACTACAATAAGAAATGTCCCCTAAGCATCTCCTGGTGTGGTGTGGTGAGCATAGTGAGCTCATAGCCCACATCCCTTCCCCAAGTGCTTGCTGCGATCCGGCCGCGAGCCAGATGTCCTGGCAAATGAGATGTACCTGTGAGCAAAGCAAGCAAACCCTGCCTGGGCAGAGCTTATGTTCTTTAAATGACTATTGCAACCAGAATATGAGAAATGTACCTTATTTAGTGTTGGAATCTTTTTTTTTTTTTTTTTTTGCTAATTGCTTTGAAAATGTTTTGAGCCAATATAAACACAGAATAGAGACAATAGAAAAGGCAATAAACAAAATCCTTAAATGCATCTTTAAAAAGCCCAACTTATAACAATAAAATATCTTTGATGTTTGCTTTGTTTGGCCACATCACCGAAATACAATAGTCCTCAGACCTACCAAGGGAAAAGTATCTCCAAAGTTCACAAAGGCAGGCAGGGACCCCATCAAGAGCCATCTCAGATGACAAGCACAGGCTTTGGGGCCAGAAAACCTGGATTCTACTCTCAACTGGGAGGCGTGGCTTAAGATTTCTGGGCCTTGGTTTCCTTAGCCATAAACATGACTGTACAAATGCTGCCTGCCTTCCTGGCTTGGTGGGAGGGGCAAGCAAATGAAATGTGCGTGGCTGACCAGGCCAGCTGCTGGGCAGGTCCTTTGTGTGCAAGCTTGTTGCCACCTCACAGAACAGAGAACTCCCCCAGAACACACGTTCCCAAAACCATACAAAGATATGATTGCAGCGAAAAATCATAGGGCAAGTGTGTGTTTTTAAAATGGTAATATAATGGGATATATACACATACATATGACAAATATAATGGTATATATGTATATATGTGTATAATATATATGCATACATAAATATAATGTATATACGGGTGTTTATTTGTATATATGTGTGTACAAATATAATGGAATATATATGTAATATAAAGTTATAAAGGACATGCATGCTTGATGCTTTTTCTTGAGGATGTGGGGTTTTGGTGGTGTTTTAATTTTGAGGCTAGGCTGAAGGTAGGGAATTTTTAAAAATATAAATACAACATTCACAACCTGATCACAATCTTCTGATATCTAGCTGCTAATCAGAGAACAACCAAACACAGGGACTGCTTTCACCCCCACAACCGAGAGTGTTCCTCACCCTAAGTACTCCCAACGGACAAAATCAAAGGACCTTTCCTCAAAGCTCTTCTCCAAGAGCAAGGCTGGAGCTCACTGCAAGGGCTGGGCTTGGGAATATATGTCATCTGTCTCTCTATCGCTAAGAATGTGAATTATCTGGAATCCTTTTCCTCCTTACCCATAATTGTGTCATTTGCTTTTCTCAGTGTGGCAGGAACAATCTGTTTCTTTTCTATTTCCTGCTAGTGTCATTTTGTCATATTTGGGTTCAGCAGTAAGATTCCTGTGTTTTGTATCTCTCAGTACTAACTAGGGATATTCAAATCTCCAAGCAAGTTCTGTGCACTCACACACACACTCATTCACATCAATTTCATCATTAATTTCTTGAGGGCAGGGACCAGATTCTTTTGCATGTGGCAATGCTCAGTACCTGCACTTTCAAATGATGAATACATTATATAAACCTATTTATTGGCCAAAGCCTAAAGTAAAGGGAAAATTATCTGCAAGTGTCTCCATACCATGCACTAAAACATGAACATTTGAAATAGTTTACTCTGTGGGCTCACGCCTGTAATCCCAGCACTTTGGGAGACCAAGGCAGGTAGATCACTTGAGCTCAGGAGTTTGAAACTAGCTTGGGCAACATGGAGAAACCCCATCTCTACAAAAAATTTTAAAATTATCCAAGCATGGTGGTGCATGCCTGTAGTCTCAGCTACTTAGGAGGCTGTAGTGGGAGGACTACTTGAGCCTGGGAGGTGGAAGCTGCAGTGAGTCAGGATGGTGCCACTGCAATCCAGCCTGGGAGACACAGAGAGACCCTGTCTCAAAAAAGGAAAGGAAAGGAAAAAAAGGCAAAGCAAGGCAAGGCAAGGCAAGGCCTCATGGCCTCAAGCCAGCCATGAATCCTGTGTGTTTTCATGGCGGGTGTTGGTGAAGTGGGTAAGGGTTTCTAGGATTTGGCTCTTCCAAAGCCTTCGAAAATTCTTTCACCTTTCTCTTATGTTTTAGAATTGAAAACAAACAAAGGAAAGGAAGGGAAAGGAAAGGAAAGGAAAGGAAAGGAAAGGAAAGGAAAGGAAAGGAAAGGAAAGGAAAGGAAAGGAAATAGTTTGCTCCATTTTCTATTGTAAATAGCACTGACCCACTGACTAGACAAAAAATTATTTTTAAACTTTTTTGACTCAATTTTTTCTGTCTTTCACCAATATTCAAATTATGGAATGCAATGTATCTACAAGAGTGTAGACTATCAGAGATTGTCATAAAACTGTGAGAACTGGTGGTCTGTGAGCTATGTGGAGATCATTTTAATCACTCCTTATTAAAATAGCAGTGGGTATTCCCATCAAATGAAGGATGCCATCAAGTCAGCACCATTCTGTCCCTTTGATGGGCATGAAATTGTCATTATGTCTGATCTGAATATATGTCTATGTAGGAAAAATAAACTAGAATTCTGTTTACAGCTCTTTCCTGAATTCCTTAAGCTCATCATTCAAATGGCCCTCTTTGTCCCTAAAACATGCATACTTAAGCCAGCACAGATGTGGCAGGGGATGCAGGTTGGAAAACTGTGTTAATGCAAACATCCTGCCCCATGGATGCCTCCGTTTGCCATAAGAAAGCTAATGGATGGGTCCCCGGGAGATGAGAAGCTGGCCTGTGGCAGGCAGCTCCGGAGCTCCATATGGAAATTCACTATTAAATGTAGGTGCTCTTAAGGGCTGCGTAATTAGTAAACTCAGGCGGCCACACAGTTCGCTGGGTCCCTGGGTGGGAATCCCATTCCGGCAGTGAGGTTGCATCTGGCACACGGCGTCTGCTCCGCACCCGCCTCTGTGCCAGCTCTGGGTGACCGGGTTTGGTGAAGGTTTCTCCCTGCTTGTGTGCGTGCTTCTCGTGCCCGTATTTACTAGGTCTATTGCTTTTGTTGTGTTTTGTTGCCCTCACCCCTCCCTGGGCATTCGATTTCAAGGCCCCTTGGCCTTCCCCTCAATACCATTCTTCGGCAGACTCTCCTTCCCACAGTTCATCTATCATTTTCACTGACTTCAACACCATCTCTGACACAACCCCCTCACCAGGCAGGGAGCTGGGTTAGAGGCACAGCTGCTCTGTGCTCTGTAGGGACTCACACGTCCCCTGCTCGAAGCCCTCTGTTGTCACTGGCTTAAAAGGCCAGAGAGCTAGAATGTCTGGGTCAACTCTATCTGCTTGCTGTCGTCATGGCCTCAAGCCAGCCATGAATCCTGTGTGTTTTCATGGCGGGTGTTGGGGGGGTGGGTAAGGGTTTCTAGGATTTGGCTCTTCCAATACCTTCGAAAATTCTTTCACCTTCCTCTTATGTTTTAGAATTGAAAACAAACAAACAAACAAAACATTCCAATTCGACATTACAAGAGAGAGAATGTAACTCATACTCAGAACTCTAAATACTCCAGATATGACATCATTTCCAAATTAATGATTAAACTACAAGGCAAGCATTTGCTTCGAAGGAGTCATGTTGATGCTGATGGCTTACGATTTTCACAAACTGGCAAACTCGTCACAATCAAAGTAACATATATTCCTACTTAATGTGTTTGCTAAAACTACATGAGTACCATGTTCAAACTAGAAAACATGACACCCCCAAGGCCTAACTTGATGTTTGCTCCCAGTTTCATCTGAAAGAACATTCTCCCATTCCACAAAGCCTCTTAGATGGTCAGTGTTAGGTTTCTCTGGGCCTGACTTGAGTGTTGACAATCTGACATGTTTCAAGAGGACTTTGAAACTTTGTTCACCTAAAATATATAGAGGAAATGTGTTCTGTGTCTTTCCTCCACTTCCCTTTACATCTGTTGCTTCACTCATTCTCTTAATTTGATTACAATGCTTTTGCCCTTTTTTTCAGACTGGCAAATGTTGAGTGACAACTACAGCCTGCTGGCCACGGTGTCCACATTTCTCAGCCCTTAGAATCATCCTGTGCAAACTCATGATGTCTTCCCCTGGGTCCTGGGCATATGGGCCCTGCATTTCAACAGCTCATTCAAGCAGATGGAATTCCCATGTTCCGTGTCAGGAAGTGCCTGTAGCCAGAGAGACACCCATGGCGGGACAGATACAAGCCACAGCGATTTTTCCTCTTTGTGTCAGAGAGAAAGGACAAACTTTGGATTCGATAGGAAGTCCTTAAAATGTTTGTCTTGAAATAGGGATGAAGAGGCAAATGGTTCCTCTCTGCAAGCAATCGCAGTCTTGCCTATGGCTCACATGGCTGTAGCATGCCCATTCTTGTGCAGATATTTCTCTAAGCACCTTTTATGTCTCAGGCTGGTATTCTTATTTGGTCCCATTCTGCAGCTCAGAAAACTGAGGCATAAGGGGTTAAGCACTGGCAGGAATCTGGTGCAAAAGCCCACACTTTCACAGCCTCACCAGCTGATCAAAAACCCAGCAGGGCTAGTGTCAGACACATATCCACCCATCTAGCTCCCTGCCACAAGCTGAGAATTTGGCAGAGTCTCGTTGTAGCATTTCGCAAACCCTCCTGAGAGACCTGTGAGTGGAAAACTCATGGCAAACTGACTGTACACTGAGCTATGACCTGATTTAGAAATACCTTAGCAATGGTTGCATTTTCACTTTCTATGACTGTTTTTTAACCCATTTATGTGGGGTGTGTAATTGGAGAGAAAATTCAATTTCTTTGGAGGTGTAATTCATTGACAGTTTTGATCAAATTTAGAATGAATGCTAAATTAAGAATAAATTCAGAGTTGAATACATTAATATTGGGGTAAATTAGGAAGGCTTTTAATAGTCAAAAATTGTAAATAGCTTTTATTGAAAAGTGTGCCCACAGTAACATCTGTTATATTGGGGCTAACACAGTTAACCTTTCTCATGGGTCATTATAAGCAACAGTCAATAAAAATGTACCATGCAGAATCCTTCATACGGTTTTATCCCTTTGCACAACATCTCCACTTTTTTAAAGCTGTTAATAATGTTCCAAAATAAACCTTCCATCAGTTCAAGCTAGCACATTTGTCTGAGGAAAAACATAATAAATGCATTGCCTACAAGCAGTTAAAAAATCAAAACTACCGCAAGCTCAGGAAGTATCTCTATAGGGAGCCCTGGCGCATGGTAACGTTAAGTCCCCATGCAAATCCACTCCTGTAAGCTATGGCACAGCTGCAAAAAAAAAAAAAAGCAGGCACCATAAATATGGAGGCTGTAGATATAAAACAGCAATGATGTCACGCGGGAGGATTTATAAGTTCCTCCACTTCTAGCTGAGAATGTGGACGATACAAAGCCTTTAAACAATTCTATGCCACATAGGGTCATGGGACACCACAAAAGCAAATATTGTGTGTGTGTGCGCGCGCGCGTGTGTGTGTGTGTATTAAAATTGGGTTAAAAAAAATCTCTTTCAAAAATGCAGGCATGGTTTACACTCTCTGTAGCATGCTGGTATTCAAGGACTGAGTTTTCAAAAGAGAAACGTAGGTAGCAGAGTTTCCATCTGGCAGATTCCCTGTTGAAGTCATCCTAGCATCCTGCAAGGGTATTAGTTACATTGCCCTATGCACATATCAGGCATCATTCTCTGGACTCAGCCTTTGAGCTTGGACCCAGGAATTGACACTCAGTGGGCCATGGGACCTCCACCTCTCCAGGCTTTGTGTGCAAAGTTTCCTAATCATCAGCATAGGGCGTCCTTCTCCCCTGCACCGTCTTCCCCTCTCCCACAGCGAGTGCTCATTCCCTTGATTGTACCCAGCTATGTGGCTGTCTTTGGCACCATATCATTGTCTCCCCTCTTTCTGGGGTGCCCCATCCGGTGGGCATGCTGGTCACCCTCAGCTTCCTCCTAATATGGGTGCACTTTTTGCATGCTTGTCTTCATGGGAGGGGCTGAAAGAACTTCTGGCCCACACAGGCCGACCCAGACCCTCATGAACATCTATTGAAACTGATGGATCGAATGCCTCACATCTGCCAAGCTGTCATTCAAGCCAGGGGGGATTTGGAGGAAGACAAGGCAAGCATTGTAAAAATGACTTTGTGATCTAGTTTACTGAGCTCGCCTTAAACTCCTAAGTACAGTTGGGGCAGAAAACCTTGTTTCCTGCGAAAACAACTTCACAGAAATGGGAAAAATGCACTATATAAGGAGCAAGTGAATATTTTCCCTTGATTTGTGCCTGAAACATACGAGTGGAGAAAAAAAAAAATCCCAGCTGTCTACTGCATTGTGTGAACATATACATGCATTTAAATTACTTATATCATTACTTACAGATGTAATTGTGAAATATGTTCTTTTTGCATTCAAAATTAGGGACTGAACAGATGGTGAACGCTCAGTTTAAAGCAATATGTCCATTAAAATAACCCGTACTGTTGGTGTTTAGTGTAACAATAGCAATGAGTTCATTATAGCAGGGTTCTGCAGCACTGCTCGCGCGGGGAAGAAGAGCTCTCAGAAAATGCTCACTGGCCCAGGTGACACACATTCCGAGACTGGGCCAGTTTTCCACCCCCTCAGCCATCAGTGGAGGGCTTCCAGGGTTGAACTCCTTGTTTTGCTTAGTATTTTGCTTCTAAAGAAGAAAGTCAATAAACAGCTGACATTTAGCAATTCTTTGCTTCTGGGTTATTTTTTCTCTACTCTCCAGATGTGCTGAAATATGTGGTTCCAGATGCATCACCTCCAACAGGATGAAATGCTGCTCTCACCAGGAAGGGGGTGTTTACCCAACGAGCCTGGGTCAGGTGCATGGGCTAACAGCACATCAGATCCCTGCTCTCTCTTCTTGGGGCTCTGCAAGGACCATCAGGATGCCAGGCACCCTCTAGGCTGGCCAGGGCTGTCTCCTAACTCAATTGTGATTAAATCGACCCAAGGCATCTGCATCTGTTGCCGCCTCCCCTGTTCTCCCATGCACCACTCATAATATGAATACTCTCCAAGAAAGGAAAACAAATATCAGCATCCCTCCCCATCCCCTGCCATGATTTCCATTTCGGCAACAGTGCCAGTGGCTAATATCCTCTAGAAAACGGCTATAAATCAAACAGAAAAATGTTGAACTCTCTCTGGGAGCCCCGAGCTAGGAAAGACAGGGAATATCTTCCTGTGCAGTCCTGGGTCAATCCATTGGATAGACTGATTCAGTTTTTCCATTTTTAAAACAGGGAAATCATGGTTATTCACCCCTTTCTTATGGCAGTTGATGACCAAATGAGCTGCACAAACTTCACACCCACAGCGGTTGCGGGGGAAGAGGAAGGAAAGGCCCACCGTGGGAAGAACAGGGCATATCGAGATGATGGTGTGCAGAAATTGCAGGTAAACTGGCCCCCAAACTGACCAGGAGTGATGGTACCTGACTCGCATCAAGGCAAAGTAAACATTACTCCCAGGCTATGGCTGGGGAAGAGCGAGGCTGAGGACCCAGTTTTCCTGGAAATACCGATGGGAAAAGACTCAGTGAAGAACCAGAGTGTTTGGGGTGGAGGGAAAAAGAACAGAGAAAGGGGACACAGATGAGCTTTCAGGCAGGTGTTATTGTTCTTATGTCAGAGGGTTAGGAAGACGATATACGTCCTCCTTTTCAGGGGGTGCAGGGCTCTGCACCCAAACGTATCAGAGTCAAGTGTCTGCATGCTCTTCATGGTGTCAACTCTTTCCTCTTTGCTGCACCAGGACGGAAGGACAGGAGGGAGAGAGGGTGATCCAGCCTTGGGGTGGATGGAGGACAGCCCAGCAATCCCTCGGGACCAATCTTCTGTGAGCGTCACTAGGGATAAAAGAGGGACCGATGGGGATCGCTTAGTGGGAGCCGATGTAATTCAGTGGTGCTCAATTATTGCTCTTTATCAGCATCTTCTGTAAAGGATACTCAAGGGCAGCTACCTGGGTCCACTGCAGATCCACTGAGTCAGGATTGCTGGAGGTGGAACCCTGGGTGTTTTTCTTTCTAGAAATTTGCTCTATAATTAGCCCTACCATGTGGGTAGGGTAGACAAGTCAGAACCGGATCCAGGCATGGTATGCATGCCTACTCGAGATTCCCGACAGCCATCTTAGCCCATCCCTCCCAGCACCTGCTGTACGGGTCCTCTTCCCAGCCCTGTCCAGTCAACCTGCCCAGACTCCACTTGGTTGTCCCTACGTGGTCCGCGAGCTTGCCATGTACTTCCATACCATTGTGTTTCTGCTAATTTTATCATTCTATTAGAATATTATTTTAATGGAGCTTTTCCCACCCTTTGCCACTCTGGTGAGCCACCACTCATCCTGGGAGGCCACACTTCCACATCACATCCTCTTTGCATTACTCTAGACATTACCACTGCCGTGCAATGATTATATTAATTGTTGCCCCATTTGTTATGGCAGTGAAGCCACATTCAACATTTACCGTGCTCAGTGAGTCCTGTGGTTCTTGCAAAAAGTGCCGATGCCTGGGTTCTGCCCCAGGACTGCTCACGCACCAGGTGTATATTTTCTGAGCATCCCAGGCCACACAGCTGCAAGTGGCCTCTGCAGCAGAGGCTGAGAACCCTGCGAAGTGCTCGCAGTAGGAGAGTCTTACCTGGGCTTGGTTACAGAGCAAAGCCATGTGACCAAATCCTGGGTCCTGGAGGGCAGCATGGGTCTTCTTCACTTTTAGCAGCCAGGACCTCCCCAGCACAGTGCCTGACACATAGTAGGTGCCTGGGAAAGATGTGGCAGATTAAATAATAAGTAAGACTGGCACAGATGGCCCCGTGTGAAGTGCCAGAGGCAAGGGGGAAATAAAAGGAAGACGCTGGTAACACCTGCCATGATAAATAAATGAAGGGAACTCACCTGGGCCATGAGAGGAGAGGAAGCAATGAGACAGGGATTTAGAAAGATGGGAGTGGGGGTGGAATTGAAACTGTGAACTCAAAAAAAGAAAAAAGAATCAAACAAAAGCAGCATGGCTACATGTGGCCAAATACGGGATGTGGCAGTCAAATAGAGTCAGATTAAAGGAGGCTTGATTCAAAAAGAAATTACTTTCACTTAAGTCCACAAAGCAAGGAATGGGAATGACTCGAAAAGCAAAAGCGGAAACAACTAATGGCAGGTGTTAAGGGCTGAATCACATCCCCCAAAATTCATGCGTTGAAGCGCCAACCCTCAGTATTTCAGAATGTGATTGTATTTGGAGGCAGAGTATTTAAAGCAGTTGTTAAGTTAAAATGAGGTCATTAGAGTGGGTCTTAATCCTATATGACTGGTGTCCTTTTAAAAAGAGATCAGGCCACAGACACACACAGATGGACAGTCATGTGACGACAGAGAGAAGGTGGCATCTCAGCCAGGGAGAGAGGCCTCAGGAGAAACCATCCTTGCGGATGCTTTGATCTTGGGCTTCTGGCCTCCAGAGCTGCGAGACAGCAAGTGTCTGCTGTTTAGGCCTCCCGGCCTGTGATGCTGCTTTATCAATGCAACCCGAGCAAGCCAACACAGCAGGTGAGACTGCGAGGAAGTTGCTCTGCCCACTGAAATGGAAGCTTTATGCCAAAGAGTAGGAGACCCATCCATGACAGGGGAGGGGCGTTATGGCTCCTGAGAGGCAGGGAGAGGGCAGGAGAGGAATTCCACATCTGTGGAGGCCAAGCTAAAGCCAGACTCTCTGTGGACTCGTCCTGACCTGTGGCCACTATCATGCACGGGCCAGTCTGTCACACTTGATAGTTGACCAATAGCACTTACCAGGCAACCTCTGAGGACCAACTCTTTGCCAGGCCTGGGGGAATGGGAGATCAAGGACCCCGGTCAGCCCTCCACTTGTGAGCAGTGAGACAAATGACCAGGCAAAGCCTCGGCGGGATGGAGGAAGACAACAGGCAGAGACGGAAGGATCTCCTGAGCAGCCAGGGGCCGGGAGGGTCATAGATTCTGTCTGATTATATTTTGAAGGATAAGTGAGGATTAAGGAAGAAGGAAATGTTGGGAAATCCAGGTACAGGGAGTAGAAGGGCAATTCCAGTGACAAGAGACCGCCAGGCACCTCCAGACCAAAGGACCTGGTGTGTCCCAGCTGTGAGGGTCAAGGAGATCCAGCGATGGATGGTTCTCCAATGCACCAGGCACCACGGAGGACACTGGAATACGCTGTGCCACCGCAGAACCAGCCGGGACTCTGCCTTCACGGGGCCTACATCCTAGCAAGGGGATCTGGTGTCCCAGGAATGGGCAGACCCACGAGTTAGAGCTTACCCCATTGGCATCACTGATGCTTCTGTTACTTCCCTCTTATGTAACTTGCAAATGCATTTTCCTCCACCATGACGTCCTTCTCCTCGCTGCCTGGTGAACTCCTATCCATCCTCTAAGGCCCCGTCCAGCTTAGCCATATCCCAGATCCTCCACAGAATGAGTTCTTCTATTCTGTGTACCCACAGCAAGTTAAGGATGAGTTGATGAAAGCATTTGCCACACCAGGCTAAGCTTGCTTCTGTGTACAGCCCGCCTTCCCCACCATATCTGTGCCTTCAGCAATTCCTGGTTCAGCATATGCATGTGGAGCGACTGTGGAAGCGAGTAGATGAACAGAGTGCAGTAGGTACATCATTCGCTTAGGAATAAAGGGGGCATTTGGAGATGCAAAATGCACTGCAGTCTCTATACAAACCCAGGCTGAATAAAATGGGCTTCATGGACAAGGCCAGCACCTGAGGCTTCTCACTCCTGGTCAGCTGTAGTCGTGGTTCTGCAGCAAAGAGCAGTGTGCTCACCAGCCCTGGGGCTCTGAGCTCACAACACCTTCCTCTCCACCTCTAGAGCTGCAGGCCGAAGGAAGCAATTGGTGCCACTATGAAGTGCTGGGACTCCAACCGGGAAAGAGGGTGAGGCCATCAGAGTTGGGGATTTATGTGCCTGGAGGAAGGGTTGAGATGCTCAAGGTAGGAGAGCGCACCCTTTCTGTTGACACCATGGGAACAGCAGAAATCAGTTTTTCAGAAGCCAAAAATGTTGGCGGTGGTGTTTGAAAGATGAGCAATTTCAAGTTCAAAAAGTAAGAAATAAAAACTAGTACAAAATAGGAAGAATGATCAAGAGTAGGAAACCTCTCCATCTCAGATGGCAGCATTGTGGGATTTATTGCAAAGAAAGGAAAGATGAGGAGAGCCAGGGAAATGTAAAGGCCTTAGAATGACGAAGCACGTGTGGGATATTTTCTGCAAAATTAATATAAAACAGTTGGTGGTGGAAAAGGAATCACAGCAGCATGCACATTGTGTGGATAACCTCATAGGAAACCTCAAAACAATGTAAGACAATGGATAAGCAAACGCCACGTAAAGGGGCCACTGAAAGGTAAGAATTGTATGCCTCAATTATGCCTTGATCTTTATGTGTAGCTGCTTTCTAATGTATGCTTTTTCCTGTATTGTAAACTCTGGAAGACAAGAAAGGATTTCTTCATGCCGACTTTCCAGCACCTGGCATTGTACCAGGCATTCATTAACAATAGGAATTGAATTGAGGCAAAAACACAATGGCTTCCACATTACAATACCATTTAATAGAGTTGACCTGGAAGGAACATATGATTATCTTTACAAATCAGGTGCATTTAGGTAGATGAAAGGAACTAAAATGAGCCAATGGTGGTCCAGTAAGTAAATAGCATAGAAGATTATTTGGTGAGAATGACAAGGCAGCTTCCCAGAGAAGAAAAGAAACTTGGCAAAGGTGTTAGTGGAAGAACGGCCTGATCTTGATTCTGCCACTTACCTGTGACCTCAGGTGCACCTCATAAGCTTTGTGGATAAATCGATATGCTTTACATAAACACAGACGTAATTCTTACTGACTATAAAAGTAACACATGCTTATTGTTAAAAAAGAAATACAGAAAATGATAATAAAATACAAATGTTGCCTGCAACTTCATTTGCCACACATAATTACCTTTACCATTTGTGTGCATTGCCTTCCAGTTTTTTTGCATGCATTGATTTTTTAAATTTCCTTCCTGAAATTGGATTAATACATCTCGTTTTTATTCTGCTTTTGAAAGTTAACATTTTCTTTTGAGCATTGCCTAACATTGTTAAACATTATTTTTAAATGCTTTTGTAATGCTGTATAGTATTCCATCTAATACATATATTCATTAATGCAGTAAGCAAATATTTAATAAATGTTCAGGGGGCCAGATCCTTGGCTAAGCCCTAGAGCTAACAGTGGGAAACAAGGAAGCAGAGGGTTATGGAGACAGGAAAATGTGGGATTGTAAACACACATAGGTGAGTATTACCATTGACTTAGACCTTCCTCTCTTGTTAGTCATTTATCCGGCGTTTTTGACATTGTAACCAATACATCAAGGCCTCATAGCGGAGGTCACAACCTGAACCTACACTGAGCCTGCTGAGTGCTGGAGATAAGGTGCTAAGTGCAGACACAAGGGCGATGTTTTCCCTGCTGCATTTCTGAGAATGGATAGATGGTTTGGAAAGTATCCTAACCACCTGGCTCACGGACTTCGAGCCCCAGTGGGAAAAAAGGCTGTTGCCCAAACAGAATGCTATTTTCAGGAGGGCCTCCAGAAGACACAGGATATGAACAGCCCAGGCAGGCTTCCAGCGGCACAGAGTGGCCTCCTGAGACAGAGTCCATGGTGCCCCTCAGGGTCAGAGCTGGAGGCGGTGGAGACAGTGTGCTCAGCGGGACAGCAACGTCCTCTGGGTGGCCACTGCGTCAGCGCAGGCCAGACTCCTCAAGGGGCTTGCAGCACAGGAGAAAGTGAAGGCATTCTGGTTTCCATGGTAACTGTAATTGTGGCTCTTACTTGGTTTGGTGCAGGTTTTCTAAGTCTTTAAGAAATAATTGCGGGAGGAAGGTGCTGCGCGCAGGGCTGGAGGTCGTGCGTGGGCAGATGGGGGCAGGAGTTACTCCTGTTTGGGTGTCTGATGAAAACTAGCTGGGAGAGTCGGGCTACCTGAGGAACTGACTGCAGGACTGGTTCTGCAGGTATGAACCATGTCAGGGCTCGAATACATCCTGCCAGTGTGAATTCCAGGAGCACAGCCTCAATTTACACCCCACCATCGAAGTGTGAAAGCGCCATGCCCCTACCCCGTGTCCCTGTTAGCCTCCAGGATGTTTAGAAACTTGAAGATTTTTAAATATTTTATCTTTGAGCAGCCCAGGCAGGATACCAGGGGGCACACAGTGGCCTCTGAGACAGACGCCACGGTGCCCCTCGGGGTTAGAGCCACAGCTCAGATGGGGGATGGTGTCTTAGCGGGACAGCAGCATTCTCTCCCAGGGCAATGCACTATTTCTGGTATTTTATCTTTGCCAATCTGATGCTATTTAAATGGCATGTTGTTTTAATTTCCATTTTTGTATACTTAAAAAAGATGGCTTTCTCACATATTGATCAATTTTCATTCTCTTCCTAAGCAAACTATCTTTCTATGTCTCCTCATTTTAAAACATTGCAATGGTAGTGTTTCTCATATGGATTGCTATCTATGTGTTAAGGATATTTACCTTTCAGTTTTACATTTGTTGCAGGTCTTTTTCTCATTTGTCTTTTGCCATTTAGTTTTGTTTATATTTATTTTTGTTTAATTTGATTTTTGGCATATAAAATATTTTAACCTTCATACAGTCAAACCGATCAGTCATTCTCTTTGATTGTATCATTTTATTGTATGATAGAAAGTCCTGCTCTATCCTGAACCCACTTAAATAGTGAGCGTATTTTTCTTATGTTTTTAATGGTTTCCTTTTTTCACTTTTGTCCCTAAATTTATCAGGAATGTTTTTGGAACATAGTTAACGGAAAGAAGAGAATGCAATCTCTATTTGTTTCCCCTGTGTAGCTATTTTTCCAGTGCTATTTGTTGGATAACACCCCTTTTCTCTTCTTTTACAATGTATCCTTTATCACATTTTAGATCTTCATTTAAACTTCTCAAGTTTCAGTGCTTTTTTACCTTTTACAAAAAATTATATTTCTATTGTAATGTTAATTTTTGATTTATGGAAGTATTTCAGATAATGAGAATATCTATTATTTTTCTTCCAGCTGCACTTTTGATTTATTTTTATTAAGTTCTAAAAATAATTCTGCTAATACCTAGTATATCGCATACTAGTTCACTTAATCTTCAAAAATCTTTGAAAAGTATATTTTGTAATTTCCACTTTATAGTTGGAGCAATTTAAAGTCAAAAAATCCTAGAAACCTGCCAACGTTGCTAATAAATTTTAGCAGATGAAACTGGTAGACCAGCATTTCTACCATGTCCCTCTGATGGTAAATCTCAAGTCCTCCAAATCTCACAGAGATCTTCTAGGATTTTAATGATTATATTTGAACCAAAATCCTCAAAATATTCCTCTGAAAGTCTTTTTGGTGTTAAGAACCAGTAAAGAAATGCTTCATCAAAGAGAGTGAGGGATATGAGGAAGAAAAGGTGAGGGAAGGGGTTTTAGACTTGCCTGTTCCTCGGCTGCATTTGCTGGTCTCTGCATCCAGTTCCAGGAACACAATCACCTCCACCGACGTTACTCAGGTCTCTCTTCTTTGCCATTTACACATGGGGTTTAAAGTCTCCACAGGGCCAGAGGTGCTGTTATTATGAATCAAAACAGTTTCCCCAGTACAATGGGGATTGATTGTTTATCAACTATGGAAGAGCAAAGAATTCACAGTGATTTCAAGAGTAACTGCTAAAATCATGGTAACAGCTAAAATTATGAACTCGTTTTGTCACCTGAAATTTCAGTTGAGGTGTCTAACTTAAAGGGCAGTGCTTTGTGTATCCTGAACGTTATCTTCCTGTAGAAAAAAAGTGGTACCTCAATAGCTTCTATAGTTTTCCAATTTGAGTAATCTGCAATTTTCAAAGAAAAACACATTTCCAGTCTGGTTGAAAGAAAATATAGCGAATGTTGGGATAGTGGCCAGAATTGAATTTCTTCACTCCTAAGTTGGATAATTCTGTATTATCAGCCAATCCATTGAAGAAAACAGGAGTTAAATCTTCATCCGAAAGGTGAGCTCTCACATAGGAAGTTAATGGCTAATAGTGTGATATGGTTTGGCCATGTCCCCACTCAAATCTCATCTTGGATTCCCACATGTTGTAGGAGGGACCCAGTGGGAGGCAATTAAATCATGAGGGCAGATCTTTCCCGTGCTGTTCTTATGATAGTGAATAAGTCTCACAAGATCTGATGGTTCTAGAAGGGGAAGTTTCCCCGCATAATCGAAAATGTCGCTCTTTTTTTGCCTGCTGCCGTTCATGTAAGATGTGACTTGCTCCTCCTTGCCTTCCACCACAATCGTGAGGCCTCCCCAGCTATGTGGAACTGTAAGTCCATTAAACCTCTTTCTTTTGTAAATTGCCCAGCCTCAGGTATGTCCTTATTAGCAGCATGAAAACAGACTAATACATAGTGAAATTTATTTTATTAGTATTTCTTCAAGATTTCTAGCATTGTGTGGCTATGATACGAGGAAAAAAGCAAACCTATGTGGATATTTTTCTACATGAATGCTTTTGCTCTCAAAATAGTAAAAGAAATTCCTTTGGAGAAGTTGCATGCATGCATCTTTTTGCATGGATTGTCCTATTGTTCACTCGATCTGTAAACTCCAGTACAGGCAACTCCAGCTCATTGTTCTGCCAAATGCAGTTGTCACAGAGGTCTAAAGAAGTTTTTTTCTTGAAGGAGGAGCTATTTCATTCCCAAGTAACCAGATACACTTAAAATATCTAATGGAAGTAACTGGTGGATTTTCTCTCAAACCTTAAAATGCTCTCAATTAAAAAACTTTTCCAGAGAGAGAAGAAAATTGCCAATGCTGAGATTTATGTAGTAATTGTATTCATTTTGAAATGTGATAGATATTAGGTATTGTGGCAGATTGTGAGATAATATTCATCTCTCTTGTAAAACATATATTCCCATGGGTTATCTAGAAAGTATTAGACGTTTCGACCAGAATAAAGTATCATCTATTTCCAGGAGACTTTTCCCATCAGGGCTTTTGAGCAGACCTTGAAAACAAATCTACGTATCCTTCTCCTGTCTTTGTGAACCATTCATGTGATAATTCTGGGACTGGCTTGGAACTCCCCACCCCATCACAGAGACCAATACACATTCCGTGCTATTGGGGTACTAGGTGGAATATCCCGCAGTTCAGAATTAGGTTTTCAGTTTCATCCCTCAAAACAAAGAATTTTCAAAAATTCCCCTATGTGGCCTGCTGGAATATCTAAATCTGGTTTTCAGTGTGGGACTTGTTGTACTATAAACAAAAGTCTATTACATTTAGGAAAATAGAAAAATCCCAGATTTGTTTCAAAGTAGTCAATTTGTGCATGAGTCGTCTCTCTCTCTCTCTCTCTCTCTCTCTCTCTGTGTGTGTGTGTGTGTGTGTGTGTGTGTGTGAAAATTAGACTGTTTTCATATTTCCAAGAAGATTCTAGGTTTTGCTTTATGGCTGAGCACATTCAGAATGAATGTTCCTCATGTCACTCGTCACCAGAGTCCTGGAAGAACCAGAGACAAGAGATGGGATTGGAGCAGCTGTTTGTACTGCTGCAGGGAGGGAACACCTCCTGGACCCACCCACAGTCCCACCCTGAGTGCCTTGGCACAGCCTCAGGAGGGTTACTTCCCTGTCTGCAGCCACAGTGCCTGGTGAGCAGCCCTTTCTCTAGGGCTGTCAAAGCCAGATCTGAACCCACAGCCACAGCCAGGTAATTCTGAGAAAGTGAAGAATCTAAGACTGTGTGGCAGATCCACGGTGCATTTCTGTGAACCACATTTTCAGCTAGTGCCAGAGCGTCTGCAGTCTGCAACACCTCTCCAGTAGCCCTTCTCTTTAAGTTTCAAGTAGGAAAGAACAAGGCAGCCTGTAGTCCCAGCATTTTGGGAGGCCAAGCTGGGCAGATCACGAAGTCAAGGGTTCAAGACCAGCCTGGCCAACATGGCGAAACCCCATCTCTACTAAAAATACAAAAATTAGCCAGGTGTGGTGGCACACTTTTGTAATCCCAACTACTCGGGACGCTGAGGCAGGAGAAATGCTTGAACCCAGGAGGCGGAGGTTGCAGTGAGCCGAGATAGAGAGGTTGCGCTCCAGCCTGGGCAACAGAGTGAGTGTGGCTCTGTAAAAAAAAAAAAAAAAAAAAAAAAAAAGAGAGAGAAGAGCAAGGCAGTCAGACATAAACACTCAGAATGCAAGCCCCGCCTGTGCCCATGTCCACAAGCTGGTGTGGCCCTCAGTTTTCAGAGCATAGGCCAATTCAGGGGACATGTTTAGAACAATGCGTGGAGGTCATGATGACTCTTGCTTCAGCTGTCCACAGGGCACCACAGGCTTACACAGGCAGACATGGCCTTGGTCATAGTGCTGGACTGGAAACCCCCCTTCTTTGCTAACAGATCAACAATGAATCGTGACCTTAGAGATTAAGTGATCCTACCCTCTTAAGGCTGTAATAATGGGTATATCACCATAGCTTTGCTATAAAAAGTTTATTCTCTTCTGGGAAAATATATCTTAAATCTCTTTTCTGTATCATCTGGTCTTACTTATTTACACACACCCTGAAAATCATATATTTCCTTCATCCTAGGCACTTTTTGCAATAAAAACTGATATTTAACCCATCAGCAAGTCCCGTGGGTTTTACATCTAAAACACATTTTAAATCCATTTATGCAGTCACTGTCCCCCACCATCTATCCCCCTCATCCTCTCCAGTAATAGAACTTGGAAATTTCAGCTGGGTGCGAGATTTCATTTCCCAGTCTTCCTTGTAACCAGCCACGACCAATAGGATGTAATTAGACATCGTGTGTGAACTTCCAAAAAATGTCCTTAAAGGAAGGGAGCAGGCATTTCTCCTTCTCTTCATACTTTGCTTCTAATTGGAATGCAAACCTGATGGCTAGACCTAAAGCAGCTATCTTGGACAATAAGGTAAGCTTCAGAATGAAGGCCATGCATGATGGGACAAGACAGAAAATCCTGGGTGTTTTGTACAAGCATCCTATCAGCTCTGGACTGCATACCTAGAATTCTGTGGGAGAAATGAACTTCCATCTCCTTTAAACCCTGCTTTTACTTAGGGTTTGGGGTCACTTGTGGCTGAAACTAATCCTAACTAATACGTTCCACGACTTTATCCAGGATCACCTGGTTGCCATCATGTCTCATTTGGACACCTGGCTGTCTCCCTGCTTTCTTTCTACCGAAGCAATCACAGGGATCTTTACAAGGACAATCAGATCACGTTACTGCCCTGTTTCAAGCCCTCTGATGGCTCCTCATTGTACTTAGAATAAAATCCAAACACCCTGAGATGGTCTCCGCCATCCCTGGCACCTCTTATCCTACCCCTAAGCACCTCACATGTTGCACTCAGCCGTGCTGGCTCCGCCCTGTTCCTGCAGGAAGCCTGGGCTGTTCCTGCCTCAGGCCTTGGCACTTGCTGTTCCCTCTGCTGGGGGCACTCTCTCCCCACACCTTAGCGTCCAGTCCTTCTCACCCTGTGGATTTCAGTTGAAATACACATAGCCAACCGAGCCTTTCCCTGGCTGCCTGATGTAGTGTTTGCCTGTCCCCATCCACTGGTCTGATTTCCATGTCAGAGCATCAGTCAGGATCTGAGTGGAGGCCATGCTGCCTGAGCCTTTCTCTTCTTCTCACAGTGGGAGGTGGACTCAGTGGGAAGGGGAACCCTTTCATTCCTGCTTAGTTTCATATTTTAAACACCTAGAAAGTGTGTGGCTCTTGGTAGGCATTTAATATAAATTTTTTTAAAAAAAGAAATGAAACTTTTTTCTTCCACTTTATGAAAATTTTAGAGAAATTTCTCTTAAACCTTTGTTCTGTCTAAGATTTCATGCTGATGCCACTCTTCCTTGCCCACCCCAAGGCTCTTCCAGGGATTCGTCCCTTTCTTCAATGACACTTTAAGTATCTCTGACTTGTCCTTAACACATTTGAATCCTGGGGTGTTTGTGGATCTATGTTCTCCTCCAGATGAGAGCTTTGAAGGGCAGGGATCTCGTCTTATTCGACTTGGCACTCTCAGGACCAGGCATCGCACCTGGCCGTGCTTATTTTCACAAAAGAATGGGTTCCATTTTGAAGGACCACCGAATTTTGCTTTGGATAATTGATCTGCAATCACTATCCAAGTTGTCTACTTTTGTAATCTCCACGGCATGGTTGGTAGGAGGAAGGACTAAAGGAGAAGTTTTCAAGTTGCCCAGCTTCTCTGTGGTCTGGCTGGTTTTGCTTTGCACCACATTGAAGCTTCTATCTGGTCCACCAGCCTCCAGTGAAAACAACTCTGCCTGCTTTATTCCCAGGGTGATTTTTGCGAACCAAGGTTATAGTGGTGCCTTCTAGGAAGGGAGCCTTCTGGGAAGTGTGGCCTGGAAAAGACTGGAGGAACAGAAAAAGAGGAGAGGAAACCCCAGGAGGAGGAAAACAGAAGTGAAAATATGGTGACCATTGGTACAACAGATTTAGTTGTTATCCTTGGTAGATCTTGGGAGGTGGAACTAGGGGACCAAGCAGGTCAGCAGCCACCGCAGGGCTCGTGGCTTTTGAACAGTGGACAGTAGAGAAATGGCTGCCCACTGGCACCAGGTTTTCATCATCGGCACAACTGAAATTTGGGGTTGGATACTTTCTTATGTTGGCGATGCTATCTCACACACTGTAAAACGTATGGCAGCATCCCTGGCCTCTACCCAACAGATGCCAGCAGCACACCTGTCCTCAAAGACTTTTGACAACCGAAAATGCCTCCAGCTATTGCCAGATGTTCCCTGAGGGTAAAATCACTCCCTTCAATTGAAGATTTTCCTGGATGCTTCAAACACGTGGTGCATGCTCTTTGTGAACAAGGATACTTCTGGCGACTGCAGGGAGGCGATTTTTCTGATGAAGATACACTCAGGGTGGTCTCACGGGGAGTGGAAGCCACCTAATGGTACCATGAGTCCAGGGAGAGCTGGGAGCAAGAGGCTCGCACACCAACCAGGAAAGGAGCACTCCCTGGCTGGACATGTGGCTGCAGTGAGGCAATGGCTCCGGCTCTGAAGCCTTCCAGCAGGGCATCCATCACTTCCCAACTTCCCTCAGGCCCCACTCTTCGCTACTGCTTACCCCAACCCATTCCTCCTTTCTGTGACCTCTCAGGCCGTAAAAGGGATCTGAGTTCGTCATCCTTGGAGCAAAGCATCAACAGGTGCTGGTGACAGAAATTACACTGACAGGCCAGGAAGTCCTAGAATCTCTGTTTAGTGCACCTTCTTAATATTTCAATGTGCATACGTAACTCCTCACATGTAAGGACTATCTGGTCCATATCTCAGACTTTATGAGGATTATTACAAGTACTGTGTCCTAGGAACATCCCAGAACGTTACTGGAGAAATCAGGAGCCTTTGTCCTCTGGAGCTGCTTAGTGCTGGGGTTACTTCTCTGTTTTGCAAATCTCTGGAATGGGCACCTCCAATACATCAGGGTCTGACCACAACTTCTACCTGCTCTAACTCTGAGACCTGGGCCCCTTGCTCACTGGAGGGCCAAGCTCACCATCACCCCCAATGCCCCCTAAATCTCAGGCTTGCATTAAGTGCGTCTTCTTCTTTTCCCCGCCGGGCTCCTGGGGCTGGTGATGGGAATGCACCCGGTGCAGCAGCTGCAGCATGCTTCCAGCCACGTCCTCATTAGGCTGTCAATTCTGGACCCCCAGAAAATGACCAGGCTGTCACATCTCTAAGAAAATGTGCAAATCCGCCCTGAATTCTGCCCCCAGCCCGCCTGCCATTCCTCCAAATGGCGGTGTTTGCAACAGTTTTCTACCTCCCAGAGGAGGCTCCACATTTCCCCAGTAATGTTCTGGGATGTTCCTGGGCACACAGTACTTGTAATAATCTTCATAAAATCTGAGATACGGGCCAGACGTTCTCACAGTGAACTTATATGTGAGGAGTTACGTATGAAGAACCACCCCTTCTCCTATTCAAAGCCAATCCTCCACTGCGCCTGTGACCCCCACCCTTCGTTTCCATATTGGATGCTGCTCCATGAGGTAGTTGCTATATCTGGTTTTATTCCTCTCTATGGTCTGCTTTCTTAAAGCCTTTGAGCCTGAGGACATTTCACTCTTTTTTTTTTTTTTTTTTTTTTGAGACAGAGTCTCGCTCTGTTGCCCAGGCTGGACACTCTTTTTAAAAATCCCTCCCTCCACCCTTGTCATCAGCTCCAGCTCCATCTCACCTCTTCTCATCGTAAAGTCAGGGACCTGGACATCGTTTCTTGTTTTCTGGCCTATCATATGGTCTGTCTTGGAGAATGTTCCATGTGCTGATGGAAAGAATGCCTATTGTGCAGTTTGGGGGTAGAATGTTATGTAAATATCTGTTACGTCTATTTGTCCTAGGGTATAATTTAAGTCCACTGTTTCTGTGTTGACTTTCTGTTTTGATGACTTCTGCAGTGCTGTCCGTGGAGTATTGAAGTCCCCACTATTATTGGGTACCATCTAGCTCATTTCTTTGGTCTAGTGGTCATTGCTTTATGAATTTGGGAGCTTGGGAGTTAGGTGCATATATATTTAGGATTCTGATATTTTCTTGTTGGACTTATCCTTTTATCATTCTATAACATCTCTTTTTGTCTTTTTTTTAACTGTTGTTGCTTTCAAGTCTGTATTGTCTATTATAAGAACAGCTACTTCTGCTCACTTTTGGTTCCCATCTGCATGGAATATTTTTTGCTACCCCTTTACCTTAAGTTTATGTGAGTCTATGTGTTAGGTGAGGCTCTTGAAGACAGCAGATACTTGGTTGGTGGATTTTTTTCCATTTTTATCCATTCTGCCTTTCTGTAGCTTTTAAGGGGAGCATTTATGCCATTTACATTCAACATTACTATTGAGAAGTGAGGTACTGCTCTATTCATCATGCTAGCTTTTGCCTAAATACCTCATTTTTTTTTCATTGTTATTGGTTTATAGGCCCTGTAAGATTTGTGCTTTAAGGAGGTTCTGTTGTGGTATATTTTTAGATTTTGTTTCAAGATTTAAAACTCCTTTTACCAGTTCTTGTGGTATAGACTTGGTAATGGTGAATTGTCTCAGCATTTGTTTGTCGAAAAAGACCTTATCTCTCCATCATTTATGAAGCTTAGTTTTGCTGGATACAATATTCTTAACTGATGATTATTTTGTTTAAGGAGGCTCAAGATAGGACCCCAATCTGTTCTGGCTTGTAAGGTTTCTGCTGAGAAATCAGCTATTAATCTGATAGGTTTTGCTTTACAGGTCACCTGATGCTTTTGTCTCACAGCTTTTAAGATTCCTTCCTTTGGACTTTAGATAACCTGATAACTATGTACCTAGGTGATGATCTTTTTGTGATGAATTTTCCAGGAGTTCTTTGAGCTTCTTGCAGCAAAGCCAGAGAAGTTTTCCTCAATTATTCCCTCAAATAAATTTTCCATACTTTAATATTTCCCTTCTTCCTCGGGAACACCAATTATTCTTACATTTGGCCATTTAACATAATCCCAAATTTCTTGGAGCCTTCGTTCATTTTTTTATGCTTTTTTCTTTGTCTTTGTCTGATTGGGTTAATTCACAAGCTTTGTCTTTGAGCTCTGAAGTTCTTTCTTCTACTTGTTCTAGTCTATTGTTGAAACTTTCCACTACATTTTGTATTTCTTTAGGTGTGTGTTTCATTTCCAGAAGTTGTTATTGTTTTTTCTTTATGATATCTATTTCTCTGGAGGGTTTTTCGTCCATATTCTTTTTTTAAATTTCTTTAAGTTGGTTTTCACCTTTCTTGAGTAGGTTAATAATCAACCCTCTGAATTATTTATCTGGCAATTTAGAGATTTCTTCTTGGCTTTGATCCATTGCTGGGAAGCTAGTGTGATATTTTGATGGTGTTATAGAACCCAGTTTTGTCATATTACCAGAATTACTTTTCTGGTTCCTTGTCATTTAGGTAGACTATTTCTTAAAATTGTTCTTGAATTTATTTCTCATTGGACTGTGTTTTGGTTTTTGTTCTTGTTTTCTTTCTTTTTTCCCTCTCAAGGATCAGACTTTAATGTTTATTTTATCCTAATTTGATTCTTGGTGACTGTAGGGGTAAAGACTCTGTATGAGATCCTTAGTTACAGAGTTTTTGTGCACTGGTTTTCCCTGATGCTCATTGTAGCAGTTACATTCTTGGTGTGTGGATGAGTTCACTGTCTCCTATGGAGTTGGAATGGCAGGAATCTCTTAAAGCTTATCTTATTCTCTGATGGTGTATACTTTATCTATTTATAAATTTTTTTCCTGCTGTTTTATTTACTGCATTGATGATTCAGTCTTCAGGCCAATCAGGGAGGTAACCCTGGGTAGGCACCCATTGTCACCAAGGCAGGTGGGTAGATGTAACAGCCAACAGTGGGCCAAGGCCCCAGGTTTTATCAGGGTGAAGAGTGAGAGCTACCTCAGCTCCCCTCCCAGGTCAGCAGCAAAGCTATTCACCCAACAGCCTCACTCCTGTCCTGGTGTTTTAGCTATTCGATCAGGCACCTCCTTTCATCTATAGGAATGTTGATTCTCCAAGTAGGGAGGAATTATGACTCTTCCTCTCGTACAGGCCTGAATCTGGAGTATGGTCCTCCTGTGGGGCTGCACTCAATTTGGACTGTTCCAGAATGGCTGTCTGTAGGTGCCTTCGTGCTGCATTCCTGTGGGAGAAGCCCCAGCTATGTCTTCAGAGGAGTACCGGAGGGGAACAAGGACCCCTTCTCCAAGGCCCTTCATGATCATAGAGGCTGCCTGTCTGTTGGGGTATAGGTGCAGACTTTCCCTATAGCACCAAGCACTGCAGTTGTGTCTCTGCTGTGAGAAACTGTCCACTCAGAAAGATCTGGAACTCAAGGTCCGCTGTTCAGATTTTTTTTGTCCTGCAGATGTGGTGCTTGATGAGGTGCTCTCCCCCTTCCCCTAGGGATCGGGCTTCCTGAGAGCCAGGCTGCAGTGGTTGTTATTGCCCTTCTGGATCTAGCCACCCAGAAGGGGCTACCAGGCTCCAGGCTGGTGCTGGGGAGTGTCTGCAAAGAGTCCCGTGATGTGGTCCATGTTCTGGTCTCCCAGCCATGGATACCAGCACCTGCTCTGATGGAGGTGGCAGAAGAGTGAAGTAGGCTCTGTGAGAGGCCCTGGTTGTAGATATGTTTTGTGTGCTGGCTTTCTTAAATGCTGGTTATACGATTGGTGAAGTTGTCATGTGATCTGACTCAGGGCCTCTGGTTAGCCAATATGTTGCAGGCTATGGGATTAACTGCTGTTTTCTCCTTCTTTGGAGCAGGGTTACTCTGTCATGAGTTGCTGTGATGGCCTGAGTTGGTTGACCTCTAGCCAGGAGGTGGGACTTACAAGAGAGCACCAACTGCAGTAATAGAAGGGGGATAGAAGCTTGCCCTAAGTTGGCCAGGGTGAGTATTCTGGTTACTCAGGCAATGGTTGGGGTCATAAAGCTCCCAAGAGTGTTTGTCTTTTGTGTTCAGCTGCCAGGGCAGGTAGAGAAAAACCATCAGATGGGGGCTGGGGGTAGGGTTAGATGGGTCTGGGCTCAGAGTCTCCTTGGGTGGGAATTGTCGCAAGTATTGTTGGGGATGTGGGGGTGGTTCTCAGGCCAGTGGGGTTATATTCCAGAGGGGTGCATAGCTACCTCTGCTTAGCAGTATTGTTCACCAGGGAAGTGGGGAAAGTCAGCATCGAAAAGTCTCTCCCACCTCCCACACAGGTGGCACGGCCAGTCTCGCTCCCACCGTGCTCCACTAACAGCACTGAGTTTATCTCCAGACAGCCTGTGTTGGGCGGGTGGGCGGGGACACTCAGACCTGGCCCCAGGCCATACTCTACTGAGCAAGTAAGCTCAGTTTTCAGCCCCTCCCCATCTGCCTACTATGTCGGCTGAGGCTCCTGCCCTCCTATCTCCTATCTGCAGCAGATTCCATTCACCCCCAGATTCTGCTCCAGAAACGTAATGTCCAGTCAAAATTATTGCACAATTCAGTTGCAAGCTTCTTACAGCCAGTGACCCTTCC
The DNA here is from genome assembly GCF_049350105.2 of Macaca mulatta. Lineage (NCBI taxonomy): Eukaryota > Metazoa > Chordata > Mammalia > Primates > Cercopithecidae > Macaca > Macaca mulatta. The sequence continues at coordinate 5,254,783 of NC_133423.1, forward strand.
CGCATTCTGCTTGGTGCCTTCTCTGAAGGCCGCTGTGAGATATAGTCAGGGATGGGCTCAAGCTGAGACTGGGAGTGCCTATAAGGCTCTGCCCGCTGCTGCTGCTTCTACTTTTATATTTTGCGTGGCTCCCTAAATCCATTTCAGCTCCAGGTAAAGTTAAATCCTTCTCCCTTGATCTGGATTTTCAGATTCCCTAGTGGGGATGTGTTTTCGGAGGCAAGTTTTCACCTCTCATAGTTTGGGTGACAGTTTTCCACCTGTCTCGGGATGTGCAGCGGTATGCCACTTCTTTCAAAGGATCTGTGAATTCTCTTGGTTTTCCTGCCGTGGTTCTTGGGTCAAGACGTGGTGTGAATCTCCAAACACTGTTCTGTCCATCCACGTGGGAGCTGGAGTTAGTCTTCTCTCCTATCTACCATCTTCTCATCATCCCCATTAGGTATTTCCCACCAGATATTCTTTGGGCAGAGAAATCTCAGATAGCTGTCTGATCACAGTCTAATTGCTTAAAGACGGGCCTTGGACGGAGGCTTCCAGGCCACAGTTTATACAAGAAGAAGTTTTGTAATCAACTGGCTTAAACCTAGGCAGGAAAGATAACTCTCGCTCATGCTCCTGGGCCAGCAGCTCTGCCCTGAGCCCGGTACCCTGGCATCGGTCAGACAGTGGGCACTCTTTTCTGCCTGCTCTTGGGAGCTGTGCTCAGTCACTGCAGCTTTGCCGGCTGTGGGCAAGGTCTGTTAGTTTACGGTTACAGCTCAGACTGCTCCCGTGAGCGCCTGGCCTGCCCTGATTTCCTCTCTCATGGAATATGGGAAGCTCTGCAAATTCAGGAGAAGAGGGGCTCCTCTGACGGAAGACATTGTCTTGTAAGAACCCGCACTAGTTTAGGATTAAAGCATGAGGTGTTCTCAGTGGAAATATTCTGAAGCCAAAATAAATAAAAAAGAAAAAGTGGAAAAGAGTCAAACAGGCAATTATTTGCAATAGGAAAAAAACTATTGATTTTCCTTTTTGATACATAGTCTAAATTATCCCTCAAGAAAAGTAGTAATGCATCTTTAAACAGATTTATTGGTTCTAAGAGGGAAAAAATGTATTATTTAACTTCAATGCTATTGGATTTTTCTTTTATGTTGGATATAGAAATAGGACAGACGAACAGAGTGGGACGAGAAAATTCCTTCAAGAATCACAGTTGTTGTGGATCCCAAGGTAAGAGACTCTGGCATTTCTCTCAAAGCAGTACGAGTTTGTAAATAAAAGATCATTTTTCTGGCTAAATAAATTATATTGCACAGTTAAGAAGCGTACATTTTTCACAAGACCTGAAGTTCCTGTGAGTGGAGTGAACAAACCACAGAGATCCCCCAGCATGTCCTATAGGCTCAAGTTCTTTCTTGTGAAGGAATTTTGCCCTGGGCAGAATCCTGTGACTTCTCTGATCCTGGAGCTCCACGTCCCTTCTCTGAGCTGGAATCTCCCCGTGTGTCTCACTCGTTGGCTTCTGAGATCAGAAAATACACAAACTGCTGACACACAGAGATGTGTCTCAGTCGGCTACAAACAGGAGCGTGTGGTTGGTGGAAAGAGCCGGGGCCTGCTTTTCCCAGCTCCTCATCCTGGGCCTCCTTAGAAGGGACCTTGGGTTCCATGGGGCGTGGCACATTTGGGGTCCCGCAGTCTGTGGGCCTGGTCCTGCATCTGTCTAGGCACCTGTTCTGTGGCCTTGCAAACCACTTCACCCAGGTGTCGTCATCTGTCACTCAGAGGCAATCTCAGGTAACCTTGCTGAATCATCACAAACAAAAACTACTCAGAATGATTGGAAAACATTTTTCAAATGTAAAAGTGCTCTAAAAGCCATGGATGAAAATTTCAAGCCACCACTACCAGCCAAGCCCCTCATCACATTTATTCCTTACAGTTCAGCAGTTTAGGACGGTTTTGTGCTTGTTTCAATAACTGGGCTCTCTCAATTACCTAGGGATGTATTCACTGGGATTCCATATAAAATAACCCATAAAACTAGTGTTCAGAAACCATCAGGCACTCATGATAGCAAAGGAAGCTCCTGGGCCGCCCTCCTCCCCACTCCTTCAACCACACTTCTCCCTACAGCTGCCTGGGCGTTTTCAGTCCCATGCCTGCAGGTGATGCAGATTCTGGCACAGAAAAGGAAGCACCACCACTGCTCACTCCGTTCCACGCGGCAGTTCTTTCCTCTCTCAGTGATGATTGCGGTCTGCTGGCCAGGCCTGGGGTTTTCTACTTCTAGTCTGGGAACTAGGAGTAATAAGCATGCCAGAGCAATCCGCACTTGTGTTGAAGAGCTGCATTCTGTTCCAGTGGCTTTGGACTAGAAAATCTCCTTCCCTGTTCAATCAACAAGATGAGGCAAGAGTTGTCTTGGTCATACAACAACATAGGGCATAAAGGGTCTTCCCACATGGTCATCTGCAGTCATCTGGTACACTTTCCTCTCAACCTCCCTTCCCATAGGTACACATGCCTGCCTGGACCTCATCCCTTCTACCGACAGAACTCAGCAGTCATTTATTTGAGGACAAGCAGCAGATCATATTCTATATGCCAACATACGTATCTGGGGAGACTGGCTGGTTGCAAGGGTTTGTAACCACCTTCCAGGCAGATGACAAGATGGAACCTTCTCGACATACACCTCAGTTACAAGTCAAGTCAATAAAAGCCTGGTTGCACGAAAGAGGACGATGCATAAAGACTGGCTGTATATCTTTGTTTGGTTTGAGTAAGAAATGCTTCCATTCAATGAGGCCACTGAGTTTATGATCAAATCTCCTGGTAAAGAATAGAGCACAGAGAAACCCACATTCTTACCGTGTGACAAATGAGACTGTGAACATGGACCCTTCTTTAAAACTCCAGCTAATTCAGGTTGCAGAATGAAGTGTGCCATGTCATAATTAATCCCTCATGTATTGCAAGCAATTTAATGTCAAAATAATCGACAGGAGCGTTTTTTACCCTTTTGTGAGTACATAATAAATACTGTCATTTAGCTGCAGCAAACATTGGATTTCTTTCCTGGTCTTTGAATAACGCTCCTTGTGAGGTAAACACCAGACCTCCTTCTCCATCTCCCCCTCCCCAAGCCCTACAAACCACACATATAGACACTCTTTAGGAAAATAAATCATGAATATCAAAAGAAAAGTAGTGTGATAATTTCTAGTTGGTACTTGGCATCGTGATTATTCTAGCTCAGAGTCTAAACACCAGCTAGGGGCAAACAGCACAGGAGAAGGAAGGAATCCGAGTGGAAAGGGTGCCCTCACACTGTTTGTCATTTATTTTTTTCCTTGTGGGTTACTGTCAGTGGCGTGACATTTATTTTTCCAAGGCTAAGTCCTTGCTATTAAATAATCAATGAATTTCTTTGGTTAAACCTGGCTCACTTTTTAAATAAACGGTGTCAGAAGTGGAGTGGCCTAGTGCTGCCTTTTTCCTCTGTAGCAGGGCAGGTGTGGAGGGACCTGGGTGTCTGCCTTCTTCTTCAGGCCACACTTCCTCCCCAGAGGTAGCATTTCACAGCCTTTATTACATCCTCCACTTCCAGGAGACTAGTGTTCCTTTTGCTTTAGATAGAAGCTCTCCTGTTAAATTAATATAGTGATCAAAAAGAGAGCCTGGGAGCAAGCTTCATGTAGATAATTAATCTCCAGTTGCTTTCGTTGAGAAATAACTGAGCTAAAATCTAGGCTTTGAGGTGACACTTCGCAACAGGTGGGAAGACCAAAGCAGGACCCTTCTGCTTTAACTGATCTGTGTGAAAATGATTGTTAAAGATTGAAGTGGAAGACAAGACTCCAAGAAGAGCTCCTTCTTGGTGATTAGTTTTTAAAGATCATGGACCAGACTTTCCCGTGAAATCACATTATGTGTTGCCCTTTGGCATCTGTTCAGCCATTGTTATCAAAGAACACAAGTCCCTCCTTTAGGTATTTACACATGTTTTGTGGATCTGCAAGAAGCTCGCCACTACTTATGTTTCCCAGTAATTACAGGTTTCTTTACACCATTATCGATTCTTAATTAACTCATATAAAGTACCTACTTTGCCAAAAGCTTTGGATAGAGGCTCCTGTGATGTGGAGAAAAATAAAACACAATTCAGTCCTGCAGGCATACACACACACATAGACACACACACACAGAGGCATTCACACACAGACATACACACACATACACACACACACACACATACACACACATACACACACACACAGAGGCATTTACACACAGACATACACACACATACACACACACATACACACACACATACACACACACAGAGGCATTTACACACAGACATACACACACGTACACACACATATACACACACACAGAGGCATTTACACACAGACATACACACACATACACACACACAAATACACACACACAGAGGCATTTACACACAGACATACACACACATACACACACACACATACACACAGAGGCATTCACACACAGACATACACACACATACACACACATGCACACACACGCTATTCAACAATGACAATAACATTCAATAACCTTCTGGGTGTCAGTGCCTCAGAGACCAGGACTGTTTCTCGTTTCTCCTTGAATTCACAGTTCCTGGAAAGATGCTTTGCACGTTGTGGGCAGTCAACCACTGTCCTGGCATGATAATGGTCACCTGGACAGGAAGGGAGGCCTTTTAGGCACAGATGAGGCAGCAGGTCACCTACAGAACACATGAGCCATGTTGGGGAACTTAAGAAGGCACTACAATCGTTTTGCTCTCCCGGATCTTACAACACCTCTAAGGATGTTGGAATGCAGTCGAAAGGCACATGACATCTTTGAGTGGCAGCATATAAAGGTGTTGCCAATCAAAATCATTCTTTCGAATGACCTTACTAGATCCAATAACCAACGCTCAAGTGCATCCTGAGTGGATGGTACAGGTACAATGGGTAGGGAGAGTGCCCTGTGTGAGGAGTTCTGGAACTGCAGGCCCAGGACCCCAGGGACTTCCCAAGACTCCGGAAGTGGGGCGGGCTCTGCCCCCAGGCCTGGGGCAATAAAGACAAACCTTGGCGACCCACCAGCTTCCCGTGAGCTGACTCTATTGGCAGTATATCTTTATTACCGGGAAGGATACCTCTGTCCATACGATTCTCTAGTTCCCTATAAAGTGGCTTCAGATGTTCACAGGCGAAAACACAGCTCCAAAAGGTTTGCAGAAGCAGCATTTAAAACGGCCAAATCAATCTCCCCGTGTAGACTTTTCTTTTAAAATAAACTTATCTCTGAAAACTGCCTCCTGAAGCTTTAGCTTTAACAGTAGAGCTTCACTGTTTTATGAGCTAGTGGTAAAATCCTAAAGCCAGCAGCTCCTCTAGGAGATACTAACACACCATTTACAGAAGTACTGCCATGAAAATAATACGTGGCAATGAAGTCACTATAAATTCACAGGCACTCACATGCACACACAATACATCGTATGTGTACCCAAAAAAACCCCTTTTTCGACACTGTTTCTTTCTTTAGGATGACATAAAACAGCACAGACAAAACCCGCTCTGCCTCCCTTCTCACTATTCTTAGCAAATCCATGCCGGACAGAAACCATCAAAAAGCAAAGGTGGCAGGTGCCTGAATGTTTCACTTTGGCACTACTGGCCTGTCTGCACGGTAACAGTAGATGCAAGAATATTTCACCAGTGCCATTGCTTAACGATGTAATATGACAGCATCCATGAAACTGATTAGCATAAATCAACATAATACTCACTTTGCAGCATTAGTATTGAAAACTTTCATCTTGAAATAGTAAGAGGAAAGAGACAATACATGATGAATTGGAATGATTTTGCTGGAATGCTACCAGATGACGATGTAAGAGTACAGGAGAACAGAGCCACACACTAACATGCATATGTCAACATGATCATCCCAAACAGCTTTCTTTTCATTCTACAAGCTTCACACAAGTAGACGCACACTATCTTAAATATGGCTAAGAAAAACGAGTTAAAATTATCTTCACAATTCAAAACAGGTCGATGATGCGGTAATACAATGTAAAAGTTTCCTGATTTGCCAAACGTACCATTTTGAGAGTCTTAAATGTAGTTCCCTGAGGTTCAAACTACAGATAATTGCACCTCACAGGGCCATCACCTAAAATAAAGAAGGAAGCAGAACTGTGTCACGGAATGACATTTTCAATAGTTGATAGATGGGTTCCACTTTTCAGGGTGATAAAGCAAAGGTCATGTGCTCTTCCAACAGCAATAAACACACTTTCCTTCCTTTCCCTCTGTTCACTCAAACCTTCAGCTTTTTAAAACATTCATCCAAGTGTTTCCTGTGAAATTATTCTTTATTTTACCCAACTGAGGAAACCAAAGGACTTGAACATTAGTCAGAGTGGTTTTCTTGAACATTCCAGAAAATGGAACTGGACTTGGAGCAGGGCCTGGGCGCATCCTTGGGATTTGTTTAGTATTTACCTACCTTGTGATGACACTGTTCACTTTTTTCATGCATCCATTCAAATTGACACATTGTAATCGTACATGTGAATGAGGGTACAGTTTAGGATTTTGATACATATATGGTGTATAATGACCCAGTCAGGGTAATTAATATATCCATCGCCTTAAGTGTTTATCATTCCTTTCTGGTTAGAGCATTCACAAGCCTCTCTTCTAGATGTTTTGTAACCTACAATACCTTACTGTTCACCACTGTCACCCTACTGTGCAACAGAACATCAGAACTTGTTCCCCCTATCGAACTGTAACTTTGTAGCCACTGGCCAATCTTTCCCCATCCTTCCCTCCTCCCCTCCTTCCCCAAACTCTGAAAACCACTGTGCTACTCTGTTTCTATTATATCAGCTTTTTTTAAGATTCCACATATGGGTGAGATCATGTGGTATTTATCTTTCCTTGTCTGGTTTATTTCACTTAACATGATTAAAAAAATGGGCAGAAGACCTAAATAGACATTTCTCAAAAGAAGACATACAAAGGGCCAACAAGTATATTAAAAATGCTCAACGTCATCAGTCACCAGAGAAATGCAAATCAAAACCACAATGAGATATCATCTCACTCCGGTTATGATGGCTGTTATCAAAAAGACAAAAGAAAACAAGCATTGGTGAAGCTGTAGAAATAAAGAGAACTTTTACAGTGTTAGCTGAAACATAAATTAGGGCAGCCACTATGGAAAACAGTATGGAGGCTCCTGGAAAAATGAAAAATAGAACTACCATATGATCCAGCAATCCCACTGCTGTGTATATAGCCAAAGTAAATAAAATCAGTATGTTGAAGGATATCTGCACTCCCATGTTACTGCAGCACTATTTGCAACAGCCAGAGTATGGAATCCACCTAAATGCTCAACAGATGAATGGATAAAGAAGACATGGTGTATACACACAATGGAATACTACACAGCCTTATCAAAGAAAGGAAATCCTGACATTTGCAACAATATGGACCAACCTCACGGACACTGTTTACTCTTAATGTATCTAGAGGATGCCAGGATTTAGCTATTGAACGTAAACCTTATTGGAAGGTGGCATATGATGTGACTCCTGGGGTTACAAAGAGACAGCCACTTGTTTACATGCAGTTTCCCTTGCTGACCCATACATGCTGGGAGCATGTGAACAAATAATAAAGGCAAGCGTTCACTTCCAGAGCAACAATTATGGTACCTTTGTCCATGCATCTTCCCCTCTCCACCATCTGTCTTTTCTACTCCCAGCACCTTGAGCACTGAGAAGGGAAAGATAGTACTGGTACTTTTCCATTGCAACCTCGGCAATAATAAAAGCATTGCTATATATTGAGGCCTTCTGCATCTCAGGCATCATAATCAGTACTCTTACACGTAATTTTTAATTCTTAAAATAAAATAACCCTTTGACACAGGTGTAAGCCCATCTCACGGATGAGAGACAAAAATGTGGCTTACAGAATGCAAGTAACTGTTTCCTATTCCCGCAGCACAGAAGCTAGCATTTGGACCTAAGCACAAAAATGATCTGCATACTAAGCACTAAGCGGCATTGCCTTCCCTGTCTGGTGGACTTCTGTGGCTGTCTAGCAACAGGAGGAATTAGGCTAAGAGGTGTAGTCCAATTAATAACTAATTATTGAATGCTAGCTATTTGCTCAAATCTGAAAAGAAAACAAGAAGACAATTAAACATTGTTCGTCTTTTTTCTACCTGCTCTTACAATCTTAGCTTCTTAAAGAGCCACCTTGTGAACAACAGCAAAAATAGATACAGACCCAATGCCTTATTCTTTCTCTACTTTGCAATACATCATTGACCAGTTATTTTGGTGGTACATTGATTAAATTTAGCAAAAAGAAATAAAAATATACAAATAGTTTACATATTTTAATTGGATTGCCATTTTTTATTTAATGTAGGTTTATGTCTAAACTGTCCCAGAAAATTAAAAATCTGGCAATTCTGAAAGACAATTGGCCATGAAAAAAAAAAGTCTCAGATCCCATTAGTGCTCTTGCGTATATGAGGAGAGAGAAGGACTGTTGTAAATATGCGGCCGTTTTAACTTAAGTGGATCCTTATAGCTTTGACTTTCTGATCCCTGGTTTCAGTCCATGCTTTCTTTCAAGTCATCCATCAATAAGAATTTTGGGTTGTCTTGCAATACAGCAGATACCTCTTCTCTGTACTTAAGTAATACTTTAAATTGCCTAATGTAACCTCATCAACAATGTGTTTACATTTCCACCACTGAGCTTTCTCATCTTCTTGCTAGGTCTCTGCTATAACAGCAGATCTAGTCAAATCGCCTTTCTGAGTCATAGGAATTGCTATGTAACACACACAGAAACTGGGATTTATTTTCCAGAGTTGAAATAATCCAGTGGATTTGGATAGGTTCTGATTCAGATGTTTGTGGGCAAACATACTGTCATGATTTTCTGAACAACTATGTGTAAAAGCAGATCAAACAGCATCCAAGGGCTGGAGATAAAATTCATTGTTTTAAATAATTAGGGTAATGTTTTAAACATCCAAAAAGTTTATTATGCCCAAGTTTAGGATTTGTAAAAGTTGTGATGACAGGATTGATAATTTATGGGTTATTGGCTATTATGCAAGGATAATGAAAATAAATGCATTGATTTGAGACTATGTATGCCAGCTTTATGCATATAAATAGACTTTAAAATCCTATTGTGTTTTATGGCTCCACATAAATAACAAAACAACCTCATGACTTGGAAACAGAGCATGTGCATCTTAAACACTCCAATAAGATGGCTTGGTTTCTTCATTTAAACTCTCCTTATTAATGCCCATCTATGCATGAATATATTCCTGCTTGGGAAGATACAGAAGAAAGTAAAATCAGTGCTTCTGAAACATTGATGTGTTCATGAACCAACCAAAAAGAACCCTGTTAAAACACATATTCTGTTTCTGCAGAGAAAGGAAGGGCCTAACAGTCTCTGTTTTTAACAAACTCCCGGATGCTGCTGCTGCTGCTGCTGGTCGTCCAAGGCCCAACTCTTTGAGTCGCAAAGCGCTGGACTCCTCAGTGCTCCTAAAAGCTCAACAGTAACTACGTCTTTGATGTAATGATTTAGATACAGAAGAAAAGAGTTATAACTGCTATCATAAAGAATATGATACCTGGAGACATCTGCAAAATATATTTTTAGGAGCATAACTTATATAAAGCATTATAGGCAGCTTTTGCAATTGCACAGTTTAATGGCATTATTTGGTTCTGGGACTTCAATTGTGTGAAGTTCCTTATTCACCTCTTCGCCTCCCTCGAGAAGTGACACTGTATAACCAGATGAAAAGACACATGTAAGCAAAGCTATGTTTATTCACCTAGCAAAATTAACATACAATATTTGTCACTGAAAGCCAAGTAGAATCTTACACGACATTCAGAAAGGTTTACATCTGTCTCCCTTCTCCTTCTCCTCCTCCTTCATCTTCCCTTCTCTTCCTCCTCCTCTTTCTTCTCCTTCATCCTCTCCTCTTCCTCCACCTCCTCCTCCTCCTCCTCCTCTTGTTTCTTCATCATCTCCTTCTCCTCTTCCTCTTACTGCTTTTATCAGCAAGGAAATATTAATATTTTGGATTTAAAACCTCTTTTCAGTACTTTTTCTGGAGATATCAGTGTGTAAATTACAAATTATAATTTACAGTTGACCGTACTTGTATGAGTACTTGAGTGGCTCAAGGCTCACAGCGCCTGGATGGGAGCACAAAGGGAGCCCCCTGGATCCTCTTATAAAAACTGGGTCACACCATTATCAATTCATGAAGCTCCCCAGCAGAAAAATATGGAATCTATAAACTGGTCAGAACTGTAAATCTGTCGATTAGAAGGTCATTCATGAGAATAAAGACATGTGACATTTATGAAATGTTATACAAGCATCGCCTCATTTAACTGTAAGTCTTTATTCTACATTTTGTTTCAAAATGATTTGCATTGGGTTTTTCATAAAAAGTGTAAATGCTAACTTTTTTTTCTATTCCCCCAAGTAGAAACCAACTTAACATTAAGGCTATGTTTTTAGGAATCTGTTACCCAAGGTCAGGCAAATAACGTGATTAAAAATGTGTTCATTGGTCTTACTAATTCAAACCTCAGGCCAATATTTTGTGAATTTCTGCAGCTGCAAACACTCGAATATGGTATTGTGCACCTTCTTTTTTGAACGACAACAACTCTAGTTAGAAAGCCATTTCTAAAGGAAGACATTGCACTAAGCAATTTTAAATTTAAGCAAATTTTAATTTTGAATTCAATTTTAAAGTAGCGATTACGTTATCAGTCCCAAACTTCCAAAACCACTAAAGGAATTGCATTAGTTTAATATTGGCAATACCACATTTTACCCACAAAATACACTCACACACTCATAAATGAATTGAAAATAGAATATAATTTAATATTGACTGTATATGAATGAATATAGAAATAAAATTTGCTTAATATTTGAAAGACCTAGAAAAGTGAATAAAGTCACACTCTACTTTCTTAATCTCAGTTTAACAAAATATATTTTATTTATAATCTTAGGTTTTTCCTAGCTCATTGGTAAAGCTTTGTTTCTTTAATATTCTCAAGTACGTTTATTTCATAAAGCTTTTTTTCTGAAAGTCTTCTCTTTTTATCTTAAAATGCATGAATGCTAGGAAGTTCCAGTTTTATCTTAGTATTGACGTTTATGTTGATGAATATGCCTTTCTATCTTTTCTTTTTTATTTGTATAGAATCACATGATATTGTTTTCCTTTATTTTTGATTAAAATGTTACATTTGATGTTCCAGGAATAAAGTAGCTCACACAAACTGAAGTAAAGATAAAACTTTGAATTTGAAAACTAGCCAGAGTGACCACCCAAGCAATATAGAAAAGCACTAAATCAGCAGCACCATAAATCAGTCACACCATTCAAATTCACATTGTAATGACATTTATTTTTGAGACAATTTACAACGATTCCAGCTTCACTATGTATTCAGTGAGGTGGGAGGGGGAACCTGAGTGAAGTTATTTACATCTTACTAATTCCTTTATAACTTATCAATTCAGACAGCTTGTATCATATAAACAATCTCTGCCCTATTATCTAAAGTTGGCAAATTTTTCTGTGGATTCAGACACTGAGTCGGGTGGACTGATGGCTTTTTTAGTCCCTTTAATCCCCAGACTCTGTTTTGATTAGAAAGATGCTTTAAGTGGGCAGCAGCCTAAATGAGTCGAATGCAATGTCTAGAGTGGCTCTCGTTCCCAGAGAGCACTTCCTACTTGGAAAAACCGGAAAACTGCAGGACACTGTTAGAAGACCTTTCTATTACAGTTGTAGTACAAAACTAAACCTATCATTGTTTTTCTTCTTATTAAAGATTAAGTATGTGGTCCTTTTTCTAAATTCAGATCCTACAAAACAATTCCATTGTCCTTCATCCAAGGGCTATGTAGTCAACGTTATTGTACCTAAATGATGCTCAAATATGTAGAGAGGCATTTCTTCCTTGGAGACAGAGAAACACCAGCTTGGGAGGGAGACCCTCCTGGATGCAGGAATATGGCCCAGATGACTTTGGAAAACAGCTCCTGGATCTATTTCTTTAACCCAGGTTGTCTTTTATTATTTATATTTATTATATTTAAAGTTTTCTTAGCAAGACAAAAGCTAAATGCAACGGTGTGCGACCATCTTCTGGGGTTTCTAACAAACTGCATCTACACTACGCTGTTTTGTTCTATCAGTGATATGAAAAAAAGAACTGTTTGGTTTTTCATTATACACGTGTGATAGTCAGTAGGTACTGGAAGTGGTATTTTAAGCTCCCTCAGCTTTGTTTCAAGGTTTGAGTGTGATAATTCCTATGCAAATCATTCTGTGGCAGAGTTCACTGCCACGCCGATGCTGGAAAAAGAAACGTTTATACAGTGGGTGAAAGGGAGAGGAGAAGTTCTGGGAGAATACATGATGATCAGGAAACCAAATCAAGACAATTCCTTCTAGCACCCTAAATTTTTAATGCAAAATTACATAAAATAGACTCACTGCGTAATGGTAGATGTGACTAATGTCGGCTAAGAAACACACAGCATGAACCAAATCCTGAGAATCACAGAAAACACTCATGGAGGCCCATCGCCCAGAGACTAAGCTAGCCAGGGACTGCTTTACACTAGGCCAGCCATCCCGTCAAGGGGAGTTGGGTTTTTCACGTCTACCGTACCTTTTTAGAAGCAAAACAGCTGTTTATGGCAAGATATAGGTAAGTATTTTATTAGACAAAACCACATATACACTGGTCATTAGAGATATCAACACATGGAGCGCCTTTGGTTGCTGTGAGGTTTAGAGATGTCGCTCATTCATCTCCTACTGCTATTAATCCAAACTCACAGTCTCAACCCAGAATTGGTGGATAAACACATTTTTTGAGCTTTGGAATGACAGCCAGGGTTAAAGTTGTAGCAATGATTCCAGAAGTGTCAAAACAGACGTACATTTCCACGGCACATCAGGTGGGAGGTGGGGTGTCGAAGGGGTGGAGAGGAAAGGAGAGCAGGGAGGAGGGGGAAGTTCAGCCTTTCCATGCCTGATTTCTGTCCCCAGAAGCCTTTTCTGCTGAATTCCCTCCTGCAATCGTGGTTGAAAGGAGCTGGAGGCATCTGGTGTACCATCTTCCTGCTTCGTAGACTGTAAATCATCTGGAAAATGATGGCTTTCGCGGTACGTAGCACCACTTCTTGAACGTGACCCTCAGCTATCTAATCAATTCCCCATTAGTGGCATCTACATTTTCTGAAAACACTTTAAGTTTCCGGGAAACTATTACCAAATGTGTTTACCGAATTACCAAAGTTAAGAATGTTCATACTACCTTGGTTTCTACAAAGAGTTAAAATATTTAGACACCAAATTCTTGATCAATTCTATTTTTCCTCTCTTTAGAGACCCTCCAGGAGAATATAAAAAGCTCACTGTGTGAGCTACAGCTCTTTTAATGTGGCATTGCACAAACAAAGCTGCTACAGACTCACTCATCATGTGTTTCAGGAGTGTCACTTGATTTAGTGCAATGGTGGGCTACACGATGCTGTTTTAAAAAATAGTAATTGTGGGCCGGGTGCGGTGGCTTATGCCTGTAATCCCAGCACTTTGGGAGGCCAAGGCAGGCAGATCATCTGAAGTCAGGAGTTCAAGGCCAGCCTGACCAACATGGTGAAATCCCGTTTCTACTCAAAATACAAAAATTAGCTGGGTATGGTGGTGCGCGCCTGTAATCCCAGTTACTCTGGAGGCTGCGTCAGGAGAATCGCTTGAACCTGGGAGGCAGAGTTTGCAGTGAGTCAAGATTGTGCCACTGCACTCCAGCCTGTGTGACAGAGTAAGACTCCATCTCAAAAAACAAAAATAGTAATTGTGTTTGTGAAAATAAAATGATTCACTCCCTTGTGTAAATGCATGTGGCCTCTATTTGGCTGTGACAGTGTAAAAAAAACTTTCAAATTTCATTTTTCTTTTCTAAATGTAATCTGTGACTTTTATGTATTGCTGGAATAAGAAGTGGCTTTTTAGAGGCAAAAATAAAAATATACTTTTTAAAAAGCCATTGGTACTTCCAGGAAATAGCTTGGAAACAAGGATGTAGTTGCTATCTAAGCCGTCTATTTCCGGACTTTTACATTTTACTCTGAAAGTTACACTGGAGAAACCACATTTTCCATTTTAAAGGGGCTACTCATATTTGGTGAGATTGCCTCCACCCAGAGGGTCCTTTCCTGTGTGTTTTTCCTGCAACTTGTTTCCTGCCTGGACGTCCGTCCACTGCTTGCCAGGTCAGTACCCGGAAAAGTCAGCATGAAAGGCAATGCCAAAGGGCAACTGGCTGAAATGAGATCCCTGCATGGGTGCAAGGCAAAGCAAGCCTTCTTGAGCACCAGGGGACCTGCCTGAACTCACCGCAGATGGACGTACAAGTGCTAATCATAAGGCCACCGCAAGTCATGTTAGGTAAGGAGACAAGCGTTCTAAAGGAAAGGAATTAAGGTCACACCATTCCTCTACTGACACTAATGGATCTTAAAGGTTCAGATGTAGAGAGACAGAGATAAGAGTTTTAGAAAACATTAATATTTACCATCTACATTCCATATTAGCACCTGTAGGGCAGAATTTTGTGTAAAAAATGGCTACATGTCAATCTAGTAAGTATCCATTTACTGAAATAAATTCTACCATGGAAAGACCTAAGAAAAAACAAAAGCCTAATAAATTAATCAAAATGATATCAACATAATTGAACAGAACCCACTGAATAAGTAGCACAGAAATGTCTATTTAGATGCTTGCCAGTGTGTTAACTTCTGAAGTCCTTATATTTAAAAATTATTATACTTTAATACAAAATAAACATATAATACATATGGAAAAAGAAAATTCTAAAGTGTTACGTTTATAAAAATAAACTAGAAATATATGGCTTTTAAACATTAACTTTTAATTTCAAAACAATTAAAACTAAGTTATTAAATAAAGTCAGTGTAACAAAATTCTCTATTGGTCTTTCGTAATAACTCTCTAGTCAATCAGAATTTACTAATTGATGGTGGAATAATACATTTGTGTCTTTTCTTCTAAGAGAACATGTAACTAAAATCCAAAGTTACTGTATGTTTTATTGCTTAATTAAAAAGTTGAACCCTAACATGGTTATAATGCAACAATATTATAAATGCCATAATAATGTGTGCTGTTCAAATGGGATCTCCTTTTTCACTCATCAGACGCTGGAGGCTTTGGGTTTTGTTTTACTCAAAATACTGTTGTAATTTGAGACAGTATGAGTAATTAGCAGTTCTCCTATGCTATGTCCAGGTGTGAACAAGCCATCATTAACATCTGAATGAGCTGTCTGTCCAGTGTGAAGACCTAAGCGAAATCGCTCCCAGAATTCCGAGTTGCAGAGTTGATGCTCAGTGCTTATTTTGATGCTTCCTGAGATCTGCGACATACCGAAAACACATGCACAAATCCAATGTCAGAAATTTTAATTTGGTTTTTCTAAATATTCTCAGGATAATCCAAATCCAAATAAAATTTCTCATTATAATGAACACATCGTTTTCTATACTTTGTTCTCAAATAAATTGAAATGAGTCACTGACTAGAAACAAACCAAAGGTTGGCATCGGTTCCAGATGAGCCCCGTGGAACTGTGTTCTGCCATATCTAGCCTGGTACCTTCCAAAACTTTCAGCATGCCAAACCCGGCAACCTGGGTGACTAGGACATGCTGTCTGGTGAACGCTGGTCTGAATGTAGAGGGAGTGTGTTGGGAGGTAAGGTGGGAGTAGGTAAGGTCCTTGAATGTCCTCATTCAAGAGCCCTTTTTTTGGAGAGTCTTTCCCTGTGGACCTGAGAGCCAGCATCTCCGCCGGCCTTTAGTGCAGCCCTCAGACCCTCTGTTACTCAGGGCTGCCTGGCTGAATTAAGCAAGGGAGAGCTGAGAAGAGTTAACTGTACATTTTGGAGGGTATTTCTCCCACTGTCATTTGTCAACTAGTTGCTTTGTCTAGGTGACACTTGTTTATTCACATGGTATTAACACGTTCTCATGGATCTGAAAAAGAAGTTGGTTTTCCAGGGAGAAACAGGTAACTTTACCCTGAACCCTGGGACCTGATGGGCTTGTGTCTCTGTATGCCCAGGTGCATGGGAAATGCATGTACTGCTGGTGAAGAGTGATGGCCAACAATGCCACCCTGAGCCCTCCCACCATGATTCCCTACCTGTTCCCAAAAACCTAAGAACCTGGGCTGTGGCCAGTAGTAAGTAAGCAGAACAAAAGAAAGAAAAAGTCTTTGTAGTATTTATGGTCCATGGCCTAAGTAGAAGGAAATACCAGAAATTTCCAAGAGAGGGACTGTTTCCAGGAGATTTTTCAGACTACTTTTGCATAACCACATTTGCTTATCCAAGAGTCTTAGACAGTTTGAATTAAGCATTTGAACTTCCGGGTGCTCATTTGAACCAAAGTCAAACTTTGAACTTTTCAGGTTTCCCTGTCATTAATCAAAATTTTGAAGATCAATGGCATGTAATGAATCAAGTAGAATAGCCACCATCAATTGCGACAGCAAGGAGCCATACCAGGGGAGTACCAGAATGCTATGTTGGATAAAACTCGAGCTGACTTTGAATACCAAGTGAATCGACACTGAGATCTGATACAGAGGGAGGTTGACACCATGGGTGAGAAGCGTCTGCCATGGATAAGGACAAGTGAGCTGCCCGGCTGCACCCAGAGCACACCAAACACACGCTTTGAGGCACTTGCAGGAGGTGGACTTGGAAGGCCTGGAATTCATGTGCTGCCCTGGCATCTCTGAGCCTTCTGGGGCCCCAGAAGCTTAACCATGAGCATCCTTGCTCTGGCCAGAATGGCCGTCACACAGCAAGAAAGACCCCATCCAACTAATTCCCCTATGAGCCGGAACAGCCCCACCCCACTGGGCCCCCCATTGAACTAACAGGTTTCACTTCCCTGCCAGTGCACAGAGTTCTGCACACAATCCCACCTCCCCATGGGAACCGGGGGCACCCCACCTCTTGTTCCTACCAAGCCCCTGCTGGTTCTGCTGGAGTCTCCGCCGTTCAGTGCAGTCCCCGTGTGTCCCCGTGTGTCCCCGTGTAGCCCCGTGTGGCCCCGTGTGGCCCTGTGTGGTGTGCGATGTCTTCTCCTGAGGCCCTGAGTATGTTTAATTAGTAAACCTCTGTTTAATTTTCCCTGTCATGTCTTGGGTGTCATGGGTCCCGCCATCTCCTACTGTTTAGAGTGGGGAATCCTTTCTCCCACAACGGGGTGATCAAATAGAGTGGGAGTGTCTGTCGAGGACAATTTTGCAAATATAAGGACATTTATGGAAGTATTTCAAAAATAAAAGCCAGAGAAAACTATTTACTAAGAAGTATTTAAAACAGGACTCCAAACTCTCCTTGTGAGAGGTGTGTACACGTCTGTATATGCTGTGCACACACAAGGGAAACTGCATTATCAGGAATGGACTCTGAGTCTGGTGCAGCTCTGCTGTATACCTGCATTCCAGGAAGTTATATATCCTGGAACACTGGACCCAGAGGATACTAACAGATGTGTTGAAAAATATATGGTCTGTGGTCAAACAGGCTTGAGAAATGCTGACTTTAACAAACCTAGGTTTATTACTAATGTGCATTCTAAACCACCCCACTTACTTGTAGGGCCGATATTCCACAACAACCAATGCCAGTCTACTTAATGACTTTTGTGCTTACAAAAAAAAGTAAAGTAAGTAATCGAACATGTATTTGAACCTGTCCCCATTTTCCCATTTTCCCCCATAAATAATACACTTATTTATTTGGCACAGATAAAAAAGAAAGTAAAATAATAAGCCTTCTGAAGGCATCTTCAACCAGTGTTCATTCCACTGGTCGTTCCTCCTCACCGGCATCATCCCCCACCACAAACCACAAAACATTCCCAAAATTAGGAATGCCTCTTCCTCTTTCTCAGTGCATTTTCCTCATTAATAAGCAGGTGAACACCTTTAGACTCATATTCAGCCCTGCGAAGATAAAAGCTGACTTGCGCAGGAAAATAAAGAGTAGTGTCCCACAAAAACACAATTGCATTTGACATAGAGGCAGACACAAAACACAGCTCCATTAATATTTTAATATTTGTTTTGGAAATGTCAGCCCATTGGTATTCAGAATATATAATTCATCATATGGTTTTTGTTTACAGAGTGTACATTTTAAAATCTCTTGATTCTAAAAGTTTTCAGGATAATATTTCGGAGACTTTTCCCACCAAGGTAATACTGAAGACATAGATTGATTAAAGACAGAGACAGAGCAAGGGGATAGAGATAATGACAAGCAATGTAGGAAAGAATTAGAGCCATGTAAGGTAAGGAAGGTGAGTTTGATATGCTAGACAACAGTGAGATCTACTCATCGACAAAACAAAAAGTATAAAAGACTATCTATCTTAAAGAGCTCTAAGAATTATTTTGTACAAGAATGCTTACATTTAATTTTAGGTGAATGTATTTATTTTTAATGATTAAAGTCCAAATTGACTGTTTTACTTGTTTGCATTCTTACTATCACTGATTAACAGAAAATAATGCATACACCAGCACTATAAAATTCATAGCAGCATTAGTATAGCTAAAATAATTCAGTCATTTGGAAGTTATTAAGCAAATACTATTAAACATGTGTTATACTAGATACTAGAAACAAATGCATGATTCAGACATAGTCCTTGTCCTCAAAGAATTTATAGTCTAGTCACACATTATTAAAAATATCCACCAGGTTTTAATCACATTTGATGTTGATTTGAAGGAAAACATCTTTTTTAGAAAATGTAAGCAACCTATACAATTGAAATTACTTTAGCCAATTGTTAAAGTGTTTTATTTTAGTTAGTTGGTTCATACAAAACCATTTCAAATATATGTTTACCTGGAAAAAAAAAGCAAGATGTCAAATGCAAGGGATAATATGACTGTATCTTTATGCTCCTTGAGTTGTCTCTTGGGTCATAATTATAATAATGAAGTAATCGGCACTAAAACATTCTTTACCCATGGCCCAAGTTGGTATTTCATAAATAATATCTTACTAGAAATAAGTGACTGTACTTCTAAACCTAGATACTTGCCAAATCAATGAGGAGTTGGTGGTTTATTCAAAACATGTTCTTCAGACAACAGACTAATCACAAAGGGAAAGAAACGTTAAATGTCTTGTACCTTCAAGGAAAATAAGTTCCAGTTGAATTTTAAGATATCCATGTAAAAGTGAAACCATAAAAATAATAAGAAATTATGGAGTAAATAATTACAAAAGTTTGGAGTGAGGACAAAGTGTCTTTAAATGTGACATCAAAGCCAAAGCCGTAAAGGCAATGACTCAGATGAGACGCATCTCTTTCAAGTCGGCAAGTACCACTAGTGCTTGTCATACAGGAAGTAACACATGACCACAGACTTAATGCCTTAAAAGAACAAAAATTTACTATCTCACAATTTTTGTGAGTCATAAATTTGATACATTCCACTTGGGGCCTCTGCTCAGCATCGCCCCAGGCTGAAATCTTGGTGTTGCCTGACTGATCCTCATCTTGAAGCTAGACTAGAAAAAGATCCACTTCTAAGTTCCCGCAGATGGTCGGCAGAATTCACATCCTTGTGGTGTGGCCGAGGCCCCCATTTTCTTACCATCTGTCATCTAGGAACCCCTTGCTTCCCAGGAGTCTTTCTCAGGTCCTCACTACATGTCCCTCTCTGCAGACAACTCAAACATGGCTGTTTGCTTCTTCAAGGCCAGCAGGAGAATCTGTTACTTAGAATCTCTCTTCAGGGAAGGCCTGAGCTCTCTTTTAAAGGATTTACCTGATTACGTCAAGCCAACCCAGAGTGAGTCAACTAATTAGGAACCTTAAATACATCTGCAAAAGCCCTTCATTTTGCCATAAAATATTTATGGGAGCAAAATTATGTGACAGTGACAAGCTCCACCCACACTCCAGGGGAGAGGATTATCCAGAACATCTCTTGGGGGCGAGGATGCTGGGGGCATCTTAGCATTCTGCTTCCACCCAGAAGGAGACCAATAAGTACTTTTAAATAAATGAATGACAAAA
The DNA here is from genome assembly GCF_049350105.2 of Macaca mulatta. Classification (NCBI taxonomy): domain Eukaryota; kingdom Metazoa; phylum Chordata; class Mammalia; order Primates; family Cercopithecidae; genus Macaca; species Macaca mulatta. The sequence goes on from NC_133423.1 coordinate 5,275,061, forward strand.
TAGTCCATCAAAATAAACTTTAAGAGTGAACTTGTAACCCAGAAAAACATTTTGTAACAATACAACTTTGATTTCAGTCCTCTAAGCCATAATTTTTAATGTGCAAATAATATGAAAAAGAAATTTATAAATTATTTTAAAATATGTTAAATGTGATCAATTTCACAAAGAATGAAATAAATGCAGATAATAACAAGATATTTAAGTAAGAGTTTGTGAAAACCCTTTTTAAAAGAACACACAGTGTTGTTGCAGAAGTGTAAGAAATCATAGTTCATACCCCATCATACCTCAAGAAAACAAATTGATATAACCTTTATGGAGAACATTTTAGCAATACGTATCAAACACCTTTAGAGTGCTCATCCTTTTGACTGGAAATTCCATTTTTAGTAATTGATCCTAAGGAGGAAAAAATGATAAGAATGCAAAGATGAATGTACCCCGTCTGGATGAAAATAGCAGAGTAAGTGCACTCATTTTTGACCCTTTTCATCCAATATCCCACAAAAGTCAAAACAAGATAGAGAACAGAGACATGACTAGCAAGTCATAAATTTTGACACATTTTCTGGAGACAGCATCAAAGTCACACAAAATAAATGTTGTCACAAAACTAACCAAAAAAACAGAAAGAAAAGGCAGAGGCAAAGAGAGTTACAGCCCATACTACATTGAAAAAATGTCTTCAGAAAAGATACTTCTCTTGTTTGCCTTGATCCAAACACAGAGATAGCTGTTGGGAGAGCAAGAGTAGGCTGTGGAGAAACGTGTCGGGCTTCAGTATCACTCTTGTCATTAACCTTGTCTTATGAATTTGTTTACATACTGGTCACTCTTGCCCCACAAGACTGTAGGTTCCATGATGACCTCAAATATTAAAATATCAAATAGTAATAATGAAACCGAACAGTGACAAGGAAAAAAAAAAAAAAAAAGCTTGGGGGGGGGCAGAGGGAAGACCGTGGGAATCAATCTAACTCAAAATCAATCACTTAGATTGTACCAAAGTAATAGATCCATTGTCCAGCACTCCAGGGTCTATCACTGTGCGAGGTCCCACTCCCTACAGGGGTGTCTGCATTACTGGGAATGAATGGAGCCCAGCCACATTGGTTCCTGCCTAGACACAGACCTTTGAGAGTGTGAGAATTACATGACGTACCACAGGGAAAGGAATGTCTGGCTCAGCCCATAAATTTTTTTGTTACATCCATTATTGTTCTGGTTGTTATTATTGCTGTTGTTGTCAGTATTTTAACCTGGTTCTGTACTTCAGCTACACGTAAACCAAATGCTCCTTAAAATGATCTAATTGGCCTCTTGATCTATTCTTTACCTATCCCATTATCAGAAGAGAATGAGCCTGGGACCCCACGTCTATAAGCTATGAATGCTAGCGGACACTTTTGCTATCATTAGCTGCTCGGGTTATTATCAGTTGTAGGAAAAGTTCGGCAGCATGTTTGTCATATCACTATTCAATAATGACAAGAACAGAAATAAATGCAGGTATCATAATTCCTATCTTGCTATTTGACATAAATTTTGTCAGCAGCTATACCCAAACACCCTCACAGTATCCTGACTAATGCAAATTGATTTCGGATACTTTAGTCAACTATTGAATAGGTAATAAGGTTTTTAATATCCCCAGGCAAAAAGAAAAACAAAACAAAAATGTGAGTTCATTTCTATGGCTAAAATACATCGTCATTAATTGTATAGGAATGATTTCTGGTGGACCGAAGTCAGGGAAATGGCTGACTAAATAGGAGAGACAACTGAAAAAAAAAATACATCTAAGTGGATGTATTATGAGAAAGGATGCATAGGAGAAATAAAGGAAGAATAGGTTCATTGCTACAAGCCCAGGCTTTTCATCTTAACTCCTTGTTCAGGTTCTCTTTGTTCAGGTTATAGGGGAAATGGACTCCCAGCAGGAGTGGAATCAACTTCCAACTTCATCAGGATTCTGAAGGGAGATTCACATATTAACCATTGCCAGCATTTATTGGGACATCACCGCCTGCTGCCACAGCAACACTGAACATTGAACAGAATGTAGAGAGATTTGGGGTATGCCCGCTCCTCCTGCATATACATAGACTGTCCCTAGTCAACGTCCCAAACTAGAGCGGTGAATTTGTCACTGTCAATGAACGTACATTGACACATCATTGTCACGCAAAGTCCATGGTTTACATTAGAGTTCACTCTTACACGTTTTATGGGGTTGGACAAATACAAGTTTTTTATGGTTACTGTAGTCTTGTACTATAGTTTGAAGTTGGGTAACATGATGCCTCCAGCTTTATTTTTTATTCTTAGGGCTGCCTTGGCTATTCAAGTTCTTTTTTTTTTTTTGATTCCATATGTATTTTAAACTAGCTTTTTTTCTAATTTTGTTAAGAATGTCATTGTTAGTTTGAAAGGGCTAGCATTGAATGTGTACATTGCTTTTAAGCAGTATGGCCATTTAAACAACATTGGTTCCTCCTATCCATAAGTATGGAATATTCTTCCAAAATTGAGGAGGAGGGACTCCTTCCTAACTCATTCTATGAGGTCAGCATCATCTTGATACCAAAACCTGGTACAACATAGAAATAAAAGAAGACTTGAGGTCAATGTATTTGATGAACATAGATGCAGAAATCCTCAACAAAATACAGCAAACTGAATCCAATAGCACATCAAAAAGCTAATGCACCATGATCAAGTAGGCTTTATCTCTGGGATGCAAAGTTGGTTCAACATACACAAATCAATAAATATGATTCATTATATAAACAGAAGTAAAAAACAAAAACCAAATGATCATCCAATAGATACGGGAAAGGCTTTCAATAAAATTCAACATCTCTTCATGTTAAAAATCCTCAACAAACTAGGCATTGAAGGAACATACCTCAAAATAATAAAAGCCATCTATGACAGACCCACAGCCAGCATCATGCTAAATGGACAGAAGCCAGAAGTATTATCCTTGAAAACCAGAACAAGACAAGGATGCCCCCTCTCACCACTCCTATTCACCATAGTACTAGAAGTCCTAGCCAGAGCTATCAGGCAAGAGAAAGAAATAAAAGGCATCCAAATAGGAAGAGAGGAAGTCAAATTATCTCTTTTTGCAGGCAATATGATTCCATACCTAGAAAACCCATAGCCTCTGTCCAGAAGCTCCTCGGTGTGATAACAACTTCAACGAATTTTCAGGATACAAAATTAATGTACAAAAATCAATAGCATTTCTACACACGAACAACCTCCAAGCTGAGAGCCAAATCAAGAATGCAATCCCATTCACAATAGCCACAAAAAGAATAAAATACCTAGGAATACAGCTAACCAGGGAGGTGAAAGATCTCTCCACAAAAAAAAAAAAAAAAAAAAGAAAAAAATTACAAACACTGCTCAAAGAAATTGGAGATGACACAAACAAATGGATATCCATGCTCATGAACAGGAAGAATCAATATTGTTATCACAGCCATCTTGTCTGAAGCAATTTAAATATTCAGTGCTATTCCTATCAAACTAACAATGGCATTCTTCACAAAATTAGAAAAAAAACTATTTTAAAACACATATAGGACCAAAAAAGAGCTCAAAGCTCAAATAGCCAATGCAATACTAAGCATGAAGGACAAAGCTGGAGGCATCATGTTACCTGACTTCAAACAATGCTACGACTCTACAGTAACCATAAAAATTTCAGAATCAGTTTGCTGACATTCACAAAATAACTTGCAGAACTTTGAGATTACATTGAATCTAAAGATCAAAATAGGATGAACTGACATTTTGACATTATTAAGTATTCTTATCCAAGAACATGAAATATCTCTCCATGTATTAGTTCTTCCTTGATTTCTTTCATCAGAGTTTTGTAGTTTTCTTCATAAAGATCTAGCACATAGTTCATTAGGTTTATACCTAAGCATTTTATTTTGAGGGGTGGTGATGTCAACGGTACTATGTTTTTTATTTCAAATTCCAGTTGTTCGTTGCTGATATATAGGAAAGTGATCAACTTTCTTGTTAACCTGGTGTCCTACAAACTCGCTGTATAATTACTTATTAGTTCCAAGAGTTTTTTGTTTTTGTTGATTCCTTTGGATTTTCTACATAGACAATCATGTTGTTTGCAAACAAGATAGTTCTTCTTTCTTTCTTTCCAATCAGTATAACTTTTATTTCCTTTTCTATTTTTGTCTTTTTGCATTAGCTACAAATCTCGGCATGATAGTTAAAAAGATGGCTGGGCATGGTGGCTCATGCATGTAATCCCAGCAGTTTTGGAGGCCAAAGCAGGTGGATCACCTGAGGTCAGAAGTTCGAGACCAGCCTGGCCAAGATAGTGAAACCCTGTCTTTACTAAAAATACAAAAATTAGTTGGGCATGATGGCAGGCACCTGTAATCCCAGCAACTTGGGAGGCTGAGGCAGGAGAATCACTTGAACCCAGGAGGTGGAGGTTACAGTGAGCTGAAATTATGCCATTGCATTCCAGCCTGGGCAACAAGAACAAGACTCCCCATCTAAAAAAAAAAAAAATAAAATAAAAAGGATAGTGAGACGGAACATGCTTGCCTTGTTCGTGATCTTAGTGTGAAATTTTCTAGTTTCTCACCATTAAGTAAGTTCTCTGTAGGTTTTTTGTAGATGTTCTTTATCAAGGTGAGAAAGTTCCCTTCTTCTATTTCTAGTTTTCTGAGAGGTTTCTTTTTGTTTTTTTTTTTTTTTTTATCATGAGTGTTGGATTTTGTCAAATACCTTTTTGGCATCTACAAATATGATCATGTGATTTTACTTTTATAGCTTTTTGATGTGATGGATTTAATTGATTGATTTTCAAATGCTGAACCAACCTTGCTACTGGATAAACCCCACTTGGTTGTGGTGTATAATTCTTTCTATATATTGTTGGATTTGCTTTGAAAAAATTTTGCTGAGGATTTTTGTATCTGTGTTCAGAATATATATTGTTCTGTTTTATTTTCTTATAATGTCTTTGTCTGTTTTTGGTATTAGGGTAGTGCTGAAAGTATTTCTTATCTTTACTAACGTGCCTTTTTCTTTGGGCTTCTTACAAGATTTTTTATTCACTTTTGATTTTCTGCAGTTTGAATATGTATATTTAGGTGTAGTTTTTTGGGGAATTTATCCTGCTTTGTCTTCTCTGAGCTTTCTGAATCTGTGGTTTGCTCTCTGACTTTAATTTAGGGAGATTCTGTGTTGAATTTCTTCAAGTATTTATTCTGTTTCTTTCTCTCTTTCTTCTGCTTCTGGTGTTTCCATTACACACATGCTACTTCTTCTGTAGTTGCCCCCACGGTTCCTGGACATTGTGCTCCAATTCTTTTCTAGTCCTTTTTTCTCTTTGCTACTGTTGCAGTTTTCTTGCTCCTTAGTTCAGCTAGGTCTGAGTTCTTGTCCCATGACCAAGAAGAATAAGGCACACTGACACTGGAGAGTGGCTAAGGCAGAGCGGAGTTTTATCAAGCAAAGAAAAGCTCTTAGCAATGACAGGAGACCTGAAGAGGGTTGCCAGAAATGAAGAAAGTTCTGGATCTTTTATGTGGCAAAGACAAGGAAGGTTCCTGTGGGTTTTACCCTAAGGGGAGGTGTAAAGTTGCATCTGTGCATACCTTGGGTTGGTCATAGCTACTCCATCTTGGTTACTACCCATGAGTGCCTAAGTGAAACCCACAGCAGGGCTAAAACCATAATGCTAATTTCTTGTGAATGGTATTATAATGAGTTAGGTTAAGTTAAGGATATTTAAGTTGATTTATTGCACCTGCACCTGGGTTGGCATTGGGGGAAGCACTTTACCACATTTCTTTCTTCTAGCTGCAGGTGTGGTCCTGTGAGTGTTTTTCCTCTCGGGAGACCCTCCCTCTCTATCCACCTAGCTGGCTTCTAACTGCCTCCTTTCTCACTCTCTCATTTTGGAAGTTTCTGTTGACATTTTCAAGCTCAAACATTATTTCCTTCAGCCATGTTCAGTCTACTAATGAGCCCATCAAAGGCATTCTTCATTTCTGGTATGATGGTTTTTTACCTCTGGTATTTCCTTTTTAGAATTTCTGTCTCTCTGTTTACATTTCCCACCTCCTCTTGCATGCTGTCTGCTTTATCTATCAGATCCCTTATCATATTAATCATAGTTGTTTTAAATGCCTGCTCTAATAATTCCAACATCCCTGCCTTATCTGAATTGGGCTCTGATGCTTGCTTTGTCTCTTCAAACTGTATTTTTCTGCCTTTTAGTATGCCTTGTAATTTTTTTTCTTGATAGCCAGACATGATATTCTAATTAAAAGGAACTATTGTTAATAAAAAAAAAACCCTTTAGTAATGTGGTGGTAAAGTGTGCGGGGAGGTGAAATATTCTATAGCCCTATAATTAAGTCTCTGTCTTTCAGCCAGCTTAGGCCTCTAGACTATGAACTTCACAAGTGTTTCCTAGTAGCCCCCCACCTCCTGGCCATGTGAGACAGGATGGCTGGAGTGAGTTAGTTGGGTAATTTTTCTTCTCCCACATGGAAGGCTAAAGGGAGATAGAGTTGGGCATTTTTTTTCCCCAAAGGCGGCTAGGGTCTAAAAACATCAAAAACAAAAAAGACAAAAAAAAAGAAAAACCACAGTAGTTTAGGCTCTTGTAAAATTGTCTCTTCTGAGGGCAGGCCTTATTAAGAACAGAATGTTCTGACATATTTCAAAATGGTTACTTTTCTTCTCCCACCTGCTAGAAGTGCAAGAGGATTTTTCTGTGAAAGCCCGATCAAGCTCCTGGAGGTAAACCTCACAAATATCAGGAGAAGGGGCATTCTCTATAACTGGGTTCCCCTGGAGTTTTTAACTCTCAGCCTTGTCCACATTGAGCCTCCAGCACTTCTTCAATTGCAGGTTAGGTTTCCCTCCCTGGGCTCTGGTTCCCATGGAGGTTTCTGCTCATGAGTTTCTGCTCCAGTCACATGATTCTCTGTATTGACCTGTCTGCCTCTCTACTTTGGAGGCAGTCTGTTTGCTCAGTTACCTCACTTTTCTAAAAGATCTAATGAATCATTGATTGTGCCATTTGTTCAGCTTTTTACTTATTGTTAGAATGGAGTGAAGACTTTCAAACTCCTCACATACCAGGCCAGAATCCAGAAGATTCAGAATCACTTTCTATTCTCATAATCATCCCATGAATTAAGCATTATCATCCTCATATTATGAATGAGGAAACTGAGGTTGAAAAGGTCAGATGACTTCACAAGGGCACACAAGGTGGTAAAAAGTATTCTAACCCTGGTGTCCCCATGTACTAGAGGGTTCTTACAGCATAAGTACAGTGGGCTGAGTTAGCAGGAGACAGAAGTGAGAAAATTGCATATCACTCTGAGAGGTATACCAAACCCCTACAGAGGGAATATCAATAAAAATAGGCTTTTTTTTGCAGAAATTGATAAGTTGACCTTAAAATTCCTATAGAAATGCAAAGGACCAAGAATAGCTAAACCAATGCTAAAAAAAAAAAAAAAAAAAGACAAAGAGGACTCACATTCTCCCATTTTAAAACCTATTACAAAGCCATAATAATTAAAGCAGTGTGGTACTGGCATGAAGACAGACACATAGATGAATGGAATAAAGTTAAAAGTTCAGAAAGAAAACTTTACACTTATAATCAATTAATTTTCCATAAAGATACCAGGATTCCAGTGGGGTGAAACAGTTTCTTCAACAAATGTGCTGAGATTACTAAATATCCACATGCACAAGGCTTTATTTGGCCCCTTCCCTTATGCCATACATGAACTAAACTCAAAATGGATCACAGACCTAACTAAAAACTAAACCAATAAAACTCTTGTAAAAAGACATAGAAGTAAATCTCTGTGACCTGTTGGAACTTTAGGTTAGGCAGTGATTGCTTAAATATGACACCAATAGCAGAAGCAATAAAAGGCAAAATTGATGAATTAGACTTCATCAAAATTAAAAACTTTTATGAGTCAAACAATATCATCAAGTAATTGGAATATCAGCCCATAAAATTAGAGAAAATATTATATATCTGATAAAAGACTTGTATCCAAAGTATATGAAAGCAAATTCATACAACACAATAATAAGAATAACCCAGTCATAAAACAGGCAAATGATTTGAACAGACATTTCTGCAAAGAAGATATACAAATGGTGAAAAAGCACATGATATTCAATGTCCTTACTCATTAGGGAAATGCGAATCAAAACTACAATAAGCTACCACTGCACATCCAGTAGAACAACCATAATAAAAAAGCCAATAATAAAGGTTGGTAAGAATGTGATGAAATTGGAACCCACCTTGCTGATGGGAATGTAAAAAGGTGCAGAAACACTGGAGAATATTTGGGCAGTTCCTCAATATGTTAAATATAGAGTTACCATATGTCCCAGAAATTCCACTCCTAAGTAACTACCCAAGGAAACTGAGAACATATGTCCCGGCAAAGACTCCTGGATGAAGACCGAGGGCAGCTACTTCTCGTAACAGTCAAAAAGTGTAAACAACCCAAATGTCCTTCAGCTGATAAATGGATAAACAAAATGTGGTATGCCCATACAATGGAATACTATTTGGCAAAAAAAAGATGAATTACTTATACATGCTAAAACAAGGAAAAACCTCAAATATTATGCCATGAAACAAAGCCAATCACAAAAGATCAAATATTACTATTCCATTTATATTACATGTCCAGAAAAGGTAAATTCATGGAGGCAAAAGTAGATAAGTGACTTTCAGAGGCTGGGGCTGAAGACCGACGGGGGTGATAGGGAGTGACTTTTAATGGGTATGAGGTTGAAGATTGAGGGGGGTGATAGGAAGTGACACCTCATAAATACGGGATTTCTTTTGGAGGTGATGAAAAATGTTCTAAAATCAGATCATGATTGTTACACAACTCTGTAAATATATTAAAAGCATTGAACTGTATACTTTAAATGGGAGAATTTTATGGTATGTAAATTACATCTCAATAAAGCCGTTTTAAAAAAGTGTTCAGATACAAAAAGGAGGTTGCTAAAAACAGTCCTTCTTCCTATAGATCAGGCATTTTTTTTTTATCAAGCTCACTACATCATATGCTTCTCCAGATGCTTGGTTTGGTTTCTCTACTTGGGGGTTCTTACAATAAAACCTATTTCTCTATAGCCTCTAAGACTTTATGTAGATTCTATACGATATTCTCGAATCATAAAGAGGAGTGATGTCTGTCTTATTTGAAGGAGATGGGTAGAGCTTCCTCATAACCCTACAAATACAACATTTTCAATGTTTCTGCTGACGACCTGATGAAACAATAGGACCTCAATAGTTAATGTGCTTGTTTTGTCCCTTCAGGACAATAGCTTTAGTTATGGAAATGTCCTCTGCTGTATTTTTTCCCAAAAAAAATGCATTCAAAAAGACTTGCGAAATGTATGTTAAATAAATCTTTTTCACTATGCTGAAAGTTTAAGCGATTTAATAAAAATAGAATCCAACATTTTACAACTTGAACAAGCCTTCAAATGCGGCATTACTAAACTCCATTCTTCCCATGACGGCATCACCTGGCAGTTCAGCGTGAGACAGGTTCGCCTCCTACATAGCTCCAGAGCAACTGTGTGGGAGGTGAGCCTGGCCCTGTAACCTGGTAAGGCCACAAAAGCTTAATTAATTTTCAGAAAACAAAGTTACTTGTATGGTCTAATTAGCCTACATTTCTTAAACAAACCCAACACAAACCTAGGTGATATCATTTTATGCAAACAAACAATAAAACCTAATCACTCCCCACACTTAGACACCACCATTATTATAGTTGTTCAACCTTTTTAACTCTCCATTGCTTGGAATAATAATAACCTGTTAGAACTTTGAAATGAAAATCTTTCCACTTGACAAATGCTGATGTTTTTAAGCATTTCAAAAGCCAATGTCAAACAGGCTTGCTTTTGATTTTCATCTTGGTCTGTGCATGAGCATTAGAGAAATTAACAAGAGCGAAGGGCCTGAGATTAGCCCCTCCTACATAATTCCCTAATGTCAATCAGTAGGGGGAGCTCTCCTATTATTTAAGTGTCCACAAACAAAGCACAGAAGCATTTTTTATTGACTCTCCTGGGGACAATGGTGAGGTTTTTTAAAATGGATGTTACAACCTGAAGAACATTAAGACAATGATTTGTTCAAAGTTAGAGATGTACCTCATTCAGCACTGAGAACATATTTTCTAAAACAGCCTTGCAAATTAACGAGGGTGTAAAAGTTGCAGGCCTGTAGAAAATTATCCCATTCCAAGAAGGAATCAAGTACCTGTCACTTATAGTGGAATAAAACTTAATTGCATCAGAATTCTAATGGCCATAATGGGCTTCATCATCTCTTTAATATGACAGAATGTTTGGAAAGGTTATAAAAAGGAAAAAATAGACTAACAGATTTTTAGACTTTGAGAAAGGTGGCTTAAGCTATAAATTATGTGAAAGGCACAAAATGAAAAGAGCTTCAGAAAGTATTAGACTCTTTGAGATTTTGTAGTTAAGTTAAATAAAATATCATGGTAAGGAAATGAATGGTATAACCCATAAGCTTTTCATGTAATTAGCTAAAATAATACTTCCACAATTAGAGATCTACACGATTCTTTTTATTATTATTTTTTGTAAAGATTAGGTCTCCCTATGTTGCCCAGACTGGTCTCAAAACTCCTGGCCTCAAGGGTTCCTTCTGCCTTGACCTCCCAAAGTGTTGGGATTACAAGTGTGAGCCACTGTACCCAGCCTGCATGATTCTTTATTGGAGCTTTTGAGTGAAAGTAATGAAGTCCTTACACATATACACAGTATATATCACAATATGGTCACAATATGGTAAACTGAAGATCAGAAAATACAGAGTGAAGTTATCAATAGGCAACAACAGCAAGAATTATGTATCCCTCTATGAGTACATCACATTGCTAAGTATGGCAGAAACTGCCGATGTCCCCAAGTTGCTCCCACTCTCTCGATAATACAGTTACCAATTTTAATCTGGGCATATGGCTTCTCACGGGAAAAACTACAATTCCCAGCCTTCCTTGCAGCCAGTAGAAGTGAGGTGACTGCATTCTGGCCGATGGGGTAAGAACAGATGGACTGTGCAGAGTTGCAGTGCACAAGAGAAAGAGGAACATGCTCTTACCAACTCCATTTCCCCTTCCCACTGGCTAGAATGTGGATATGATGGTGAGTCATCTGGGGCCATGTGGAGAGGACAACAGGTCAGGAGAGTGAGGCAAAAAAGTAGGAAGAGCTTGAGCCCGTCATAACTTTGCAAAGCGAAACCACCAAACCAGATTTGACTTGGCTGTGAGAGAGGACTAAGTCGCCAGGTTGTTCAGACTAGTCTCCATTTGTCTTTCTGTCTCCACAGTTTAACCAGTATCCTATACTAATAACATTATAGGAAACCTAAAATAATACCTAAACCTTATTTCTTTCTGTTGTGGAATTATCTAGGAGTTTAGAAAGTGAGCCCAGCATTGGGCTAGCATCAAAAATTTATAATGAGACTTATTGACTGGCAATTCAGTGTTTTCATTTGGGAGACAGATAATAGATAGGTAGGAAGGTAGGTAGGTAGATAGATAGACAGACAGACAGACAGACATATACTTCCCCTGTGAATAGGCAGTAGCAAGAACAGAATAAGAAGGAGGATGGGGAAGAGGAGGAAGAAGAAGGAGAACAAGGAGGAGAATGGGGTGAGAGAGGAGGAAAGAAAGGACCATCTCAGTTCTTGGCTGGAATTGTCCCAGTTACATCCGTGGTGTGACATTGTTAACGTCCCTTTTTTTACTCTCAAAAGTGCCCTGACTTGAACAACAGCTTACATGGCCACTCTGCCTCTTGGTGTCTTTTCAACAATCCCAAACTACCTCACATAGCTGGAGCTTGACATTGAAAGTGTATAACCCACTGTAGAATGTGAGCATGGTGTGACCTGGGCTTCTATATAAGAAATGCCAGTATAGATACTAAAACTAAAAGAACACAAAATGCAAAAGTCTAAGAAAAAGATCACTGCAGGTGAAACGATGAAAAGTATTTGGTTTCGTTGAATCAAATTTAGAAGAGAAAATGGTGGTAGGAATGGTTTCCATAAGCTGGAAGAAGAAGAGAAAAATAACATAGAGAAAACAGCCCAAGAAGATAGGAAGAGCCTGGTCAAGGGAAGAGACGCTGAGGATTGGAAGGGAGATCTTAGCAGCAAGGATCAGCAGAAGTGATCTTTAGCATGAATGTTTTGCTTCTATGTTCTAAATGTTTTCATATAACTGGTAATAAAGGTGTGGCAGGTGTTCAGAAAACACATCACTCCTACCCATGGCCTTTCAGTGGCACCCCCCCGCCCCATCACTGATGCCTCACATAGGACAGTGCAGAAGCATTAGAAGAGCGTGAAGTGGTGAGAGTCAGCCTCTCAGAGACATTTATCAATGGGTTTCTTTTATTTTAAAAGAAAAGAGATACATCCTGAGGCTAACAGTACATCTGTTTGTTTCTTATAAGTTTACAAAATGGCAGGGCTTCCAATGAAAATTAATATTTGCCTAGTGGGTCCATGATTAGCCTATTTCATCAGACCCCAAATATGCCAGTGTCTTATCCCCGTCCGCCACCCCCCAACCCCCACTCCCAGCTCTCCTTTTTGGTGCCTGTCCCCAGCAGGATGAAGGAGACACACAGGGCAGCTGCATTCCTGTGTTTGTGATTAAGGGGGTGGAGAGGGAAAAAAGTTAGAGGTGAGAAAGTGCTTCAAACCCAAACATAATGTACACATCTACAAATCTTGACAAAATGTTAACAGACACAGCAAATCACTTACTAAGATGTTCTTTAGCCGCAAGTGTCAGGATAATTTTACAGTTTTAAGTCTGTACTTTAAGTACTCAGTACTGTTAGAATTTTCTCTAAAATCCATGAATATCAATGTGTTTACATAGTTGGGTATTATCTTCACAGATTTAATGGAGAATATATAACATTTATAAATTTTAACAGAAATGTACAGAAGATGAAATTGATTCATGGTAGTGGTTTTCTTTTCGTTCGTTTGTTTTTGTCTTTCACGTTTTTTATTCTTTTATTTTTTTGTTTGTTTTTGTTTTTGTTTATAACATCTGCTTGTTTAACTTCTGGAAGCACCAGAAAGCTAGACAAGGTAGGGGTGGAGTCTAGAGAAAGGAAAGATGTCTATTTTGAATATTTTGTACAAGCTAGAAATGGTTCCAAGGGATCACAACGAAGTGGTTTCCTAATGAGAAACATTTTCCTTCACACAGATTGGATTCAGAGGATGGGATCAACTCACGTGCCATAGTTGCATGTGAAAACACAACCATAGTTTTCATTGTGATTTAAAGTAGTAACCCAAAAGACTAGTGTGTTTGCTGGCGAGGACGGAAGTGAGTAGGAAGCGTTTGGCTTATGATGTTGGGGGAAAATAAACCAACTTAATAGCTGGAAGCCTGCAGAACAGAGGCCACAATGTTAAGGCAGGTGAAAATTTTAAGGGATGCTAATTTTTGCTATTGGTAAAGGACTCAAAGTTTTAAGGACTCCATTCCCAAGAGGAAATGCACATTCAATGACAACTTGGATAGTGGCGTGTGACTCCTCAGCCCAATATTATAACATGTCAAGTCTTTTCCAAAAGCCACCCACTCTGCTCTATAAACAGATGAATCCTGGCTGAAGAAAGCTTCACTAACTTTGAAGATTTGAAAGGCATACAAATCTTAAGGAAACAAATCGTGACCAATAAAAGTTGAAGAGCATCTGTAAGATGGTATTACAAAGCTGGCTGACTTCCATGACTGGAGAATAGTATTAGGAAAGTGACTCAACAAGATTCTTTAAGAAAAAAAAAAAAAAAGCTGAGTTATTGGGTCAAAACATCATTGGTTCATTTTGAGGCATTGCAGATATTGGGAAAATAAGACCAAAGTCTTATCATCATGACAAAGCAGGCTGGTGACGTGATCGCAGAACTGGTTACCAGTTTAATCAGCTTAGTAGTTTCCTCTCACCCTGCTGTTTTTTTTTTAAGAGTGATCAATAAAAACATTAATTTTCAGGAAGCAATAAACACAGAGCTATGTGGTAGGAAGAATAAGAGCAGACATAATTTTTTTGTCTTAGACACATAGAGGAAGACGTCATCATAGGTATAAATTTCTTACATGATGTTCACATAGTTACGTCTTATTTCAAAGGCATTAGGACTCCATCCTAGAAATTAAACAGAAAAATGACACATCCAGTTGACCCCATCCACGGGGCCTCTACATCTTTAGCAATTGTTGCGTGATCTGGTAGCCAAGTCTCTCCTAAGGAGCGGTTGAATGCAATCGCATTCACGGGTTGAGCATGGTGTCTGTGTGGCTCACGTTCTCCATGAACCTGTGGGGCCACTCTTGTTGTTGAGTTGCTGCTGCTGTTACGGTTATGATCATTACGTGTCCTCTACAAAGAGTTCTGGGATAAGGATGACTATATAAGGGTGTCTATATTGATTATTTTATTCATCTAACATCATGTAAATTATTTTATGATTAATGCTAAAATGTAAGTAAATCTCACCTAATTCATTCTAGTTTCTTCACTTATCCTATTACTAAGCACATGTGTCAACAATTCACAGAAAAATACACAGTGAGTTTTTATCGTGTTTTAAAATAACTGCCCACATGTTTGGTCCCACTGTTTTCTGATGCAATTCTTGGTCCTCTAATGGGCTTGCCAGTTGGCTCCTTAGCCTTCCAGGCCAGCTTTCCCTACTACTGAGGAGCATCTCAGAAGCACCTTGATTCAGAGGTAGACATAAAGCTGGCTGAGTAGAGTGCTCGTGATTGAACGTGTTTCGTTGTTGCTTACATTAATAAAATATAAATAAAGTGCCAAACTCAGAATTTGCCCCTCAAAGTGAGATGTTATGTGCTTATGGTCTTCTGAGGAAGAAATAAGGTGGCTGGTTTTTCAGGGCTTGACTATTCCCACAGAGCAGGCATCATTCTTCTCCTGCAACTGCAATTTTTTTTTTTTCTATTTTCCTTCAATTTCTCACAAGATCTTTTCTCATTAATGTCTAAACCAGGAAAAGTTTTGACTCTTAATTTTTTCACTTAACCAAAATGTATCTTAATTACTTGTAGAGTTTTTAAAATTTAGTCTTTGAAGTGTAATACAATTAAATAGATTTGTTTTAGAATTTTCCAAAAAATGAAGTTTTGGGAGAAGATGGAAAATATGGAAATATTTTTCCTAAGAATTTATTTACTTTCATTTCTTTTTCTTTTCCTTTTTCTTTTTTTTTTTTAGAAAACATTAAGAGAGAAATAAAGTTTCACAATTCCATCGTGCCAGAAACATCTATCAAATTGAATAGGAGTGAAAATATTCACCCTCAATATTACATTCTACATGTGTGTTGAATATATTTGTCTGTTAGGCATATAGGACCCTTGGTCTTCTAGAGAATTCTAGAACTGTCAGAAATGGTTACAGTGGAAAACTTTTTTTTTCAGGAAGCAAAAATAGGCTAATACCAAATCAATTGCATTCTTTTCAATTCCATTCAAGCAGGAAAGGAAATCTCTATCTGAAATTCAGACCCACTTTTACCAGATCTCATTCTTAATGATCTAGACAAATATGGCAACTTCCAGCTCACTTTTTCTGAAGATATCTAACTTTGGGCTAACTTTCAAAAGCAGCTAACCTTAACAAGGATGTGGCAGCTGTTGGACAACTCACAGGCACATTCCACGGTAATTAGAGCCAAGAAACACTGGAGAACCATGTCCAATTGAATCCGAAAAGAGAACATTAGTCAGCCAGAACATCTTTACTGGAAATAGAATATAACAACAACAAAAAAACTGGTCAGTAAACTTTAAGATTTTATTTTTCAAAAATATGCCCACCAAAATAATTACCTACCCTAGAGAGAAAAATTGCCCATTAACTTTGAATGACATCTTCTAATGATTTTATCAGGTTTTCATGTACACAAAATCATCTCTATTGTTTGAAACCACCAGGCATCTCAGCTTGTATTTAGAGGGAGAGGCAAAAGTAGCTTGTGAAAGGCATGTCTAGCTCTACAACCTGACCTCTGAGTGGACCTAGAGGAAGGCACCAGGTATAACATGCCTGTGGGCAGAGGCCCAGGAACACCTTGCCAGGCCTTCGGCAAGGTCAGTCCTCCTGTGTGGGGATCCTGAGACCACGCCCAAAGGAGCTGTACCCTGCAGGAGAGAGAAATGCTGGCCAGATCCAGGATGCAGAGTCGAGGAGACAGGAAAATAGCTCAATTGTGTGTTAAATTTTGGACAGCACGGTCCCAAACAGTCAAAGGGACAGTGAGGAGATGCATGTCTGTGGCATCCTTGTGTAGAAGACGAGAGGGCACTGCGTCAGGGTGAGAAGGAGCCCACAGGGTGGACGTGCAGCCCCTCATGCTGCCAGTCCAGCGCCTCGCACCTCTAAATAGCACTCACGGTAGGATTCTGTTTTGCGTTCTCTGGTTTCCATGGTGCACCATTCCACAGACAGTTCTGGTTGTTTTACTGACAGGTGGACCTTATCTTACATCACTTTCCTGTATTTCTCAGTTCAACTCTGCACCACACAGACATGAACGCTGTGTGGTAAAGACACAGTCTAGTCAGAAGAGCCGATGGCAGCTGGACCAGTGCAGAAGGAGAGTAAGAGCTGGTGCGTCCCCCAGCCACCAGGGACAGCTTCTGACCGCAGAGTGCTGGTGACTGCAACAGACTGTGGGCAGGTCACTTCTCCTCTATGGGTCTCAGTGTCTTCAACAGTAAAATAAAAACATTGAATTAATATCTCTTTGACCTTAACAAGTCATCGTCTTCATTATTCTTGTGGAATTTAATATCAAGAATCCCAGAAAGCCAGCGGCTTCCATCTGCACTTACTCCTCAGATTCAGTTGCTGAATCCCTGCCCACCAACTCTCGAGTTGCACAGCATGTCCCTGACTGCATGTGAGAAGCCTTTCTCCAGACTCCAGCAATAGAGCCTTCGGGAGGAGAGTGAGGGCTCCCAATCACGCTTCTCAGTCTATAGAGGTGGAAGTGTTTAGAAAAGAGACAGAAAAAGGAAAACTCACAATGCATGGAGAAAAGCCTTGAAGGACTCCTCAGGCAGCTGTGCAGGCCCCCACTCAGGATGCTGAGGGCGCTTGTACAGGGTTCCACCGCAGGTGTGTCCTGTCTGCAGCCCGTGCGATTCAGGCCCCCTTGGCTGGGCTCTAGGTCTCTCAGAGGCCCCTCTGTCCTTAGCATAGACGCCTGTCTTCCCAAGGAACGCGAGGGAGGCCAGCAGCACATGAATGCCCACACCGTGCTTTACGACACGGAAGATGCTTACAGGCAAATGGGAGTTCTATGAATCTAATGTTAATAAAAATTGATTTTTGAAAATGCAACATCCTTCTTATACTACTTGCAGGTTAGATAAATAAGCCACATGGTGATAAATGCCTGCTCTTCACAGTTATAATTGGCCAAATATTCTTTTACTCATTTTGGTCCCTGTTTTACTATGGCCAAAATAATAGTAAATAGATCAATTAGCAGGTTTGAGATATGACCTGGGAACTTATATTTATGAGAACTAGGCCAAAATGCTCTCCCCCTCATCAATAAGTTGTTGGGTCTCCCCCTCCTTGCCCCGCTTCCCGCATCCGAGGAAGGGCTGAGATCCAAATAGTTGTCGCACGATGGATGGCATTCCTTCTTCATGACCTACCACACTCACATGATTTAAGCCATGGTTTGGGATGTTGTTGATGATTTATTGTATGAAAAATGTAAATGATCTGGATGGCAGATGTTTTATATTTTCTGACCATTCATTTTCAGTGGGAATGTAATTAAAATTTATGAAGTGTATCTGCTGAATTGCATTGGCAATTGATGATCTCCTCCAGGGCTGTCTATCCACAGATGATGAGTAATTGTGGACAGAGACGTGTGGTGACAAGGGCAGGATGTGATGTTTCTGCCAGAGTGAAGCGACCTGCACAAAGGACGGAATTCCTTTGCCTTTGTCCCCAGACCCCAGCCCGACCCAGCCCCACCCAGCCCCACCCAGCCTACACTGTGAAGAAAGGTGGAACAGTGTCTGCTCTTTTCTTCCCAGGGTTTTAAAACTGTCTGCCAGGCTCCTGTGTCTTCACATGGCCTGAAGACCTTCTCCTGAAAGGCATGTTAGAGGCCCACCACAGAGATCCAGGGAGACGATGTCACCCTTCAGAGAAAACCCACAGAAGGGACTTCGGCAAATCCCAAATTCTCCAGAGAGCTGTCATTGTTTGACCTTGCAGATCATGTTTTCAAGCATCAAAGTTACCATGAGAGGTGCATCCACTAGATGAAATGTGATTGTGCAATTATCAGTTGATGTGTCTACCTCCCTACTAAGCATGGAGCTTCTTGAGATCACAATTCTCTCTGTCTCTAAAACCTGGGCGGCATCTGACAGCAGAGCCTGCCACACAACCGTTCTTGCACTTGGTTAAGCTGTGCAGAGGAAGCTACATCTGAGGAAGAGGAATTCCAAAGAGCCAGAATATGCCACACCGTAGTGTTATTGGCATGGTTTTTCAGTACCTGATGACTTCTTGTGAGACCTTTTCTTTTGTGAAGATGCCAAACTCTCATCATTGATAGCATCACTGTCTTGCAAAGTCCCCAGAGCATTCCTTTAAGTTCCCAAGTTCCCAGTCCCAGTAGGCCACAGAATTGGATGGCCTGGGTGAAGGAGGTCATCAGATGCCCAAGCCGCAGCATCGATGGTGTGGACACTCTATGTCAGTGCAGAAACTTGCACTTTGCTTCTGCTTCTTTTGCACCTAAATGTTTACTTTAAATTCCACAAGTCAACTTGTGTACGGTTCTGATGAGCGTGTGACCTAAAAGTGCTATGAGTAAAACTCACTAACGCTGGAGCTCAAATGAAGACCGATGACCATGGCAACCAACAGAAGTCTCTTTGTGTCAAGCAGCTTCTTTTATCACCTCACCTTTCTCCATGGAACACCCTTTTTTATTTCTCTTCTCCCTTCTGTTGATCTTCATCACCAGCCCACACACCTACTGTTTAATCAGGTACCCTCCAAGCCATTCATTCTATTTCATACAATCAGTAGGATGGAGTCTTTGATAGCTCGTACTTCTCACTGAAACAGAAACAAAGGTAAAAATACTGAAATAACTTATTTTTATTTCAGCAGACCCAGATGATCACTGTGTTTACTGAGATGCCTGGACACTCAGGAGGTCTTTAAAAAGCATTCACAACTCATGGGAAGATAGAATTCCTGAGCCAAAGGGCACCTCAAATTCTTTAGCACAAGCCCTTTATTTTATAGAAGGGGAAAATGGCTCAGTGAGCTGAGGAGTGGCAGCTCTGGGGCCATGATTCAGAACTCTGGTGGTTCCTTGTTGCAAGTGCGACTTCTGTGCATAGTCTGACTTTGTTTTGAGATACCAGCTATTTTCTTTCATTTATTCTCTTGGTACTTCAAAGTCACAGTAAAACAGCAACTTAGCATTGCATGAACCGGGGCTCCAGGTGCAGCTGTGAGGATGAGAACCTGAGTGCAGCGTTTACAGGAACACACTGTGTGCCAGGCCCATGTCTGGACAGCAACGCTACCATAAGTTGTATGATTACTCCCATTCTACAGGGAGGCAACCTGGGAATTTCCACTTTAACTTTTCATTTCTTCTTCTTTGCCCTATAATTCCCTTCAAGAAAATTACACTTACAATCTATAATCAGTACCAAAATTTGGTACAAGGATGTTCACTGCAATATATTAAATGTCAGAAGAGGAAAGATGGTTAAATAAATTATGGTAAGGCCAAGCATGGCGGTTCATGCCGCTCACTTTGGGAGGCTGAGGCAGGTGGATCACTTGAGGTCAGGAATTCAAGACCAGCCTGGTCAACATGGAGAAACCCCATCTCTACTAAAAATACAAAAATTAGCTGGGTGTGGTGGTGTGCGCCTGTGGTCCCAGCTACTCGGGAGGCTGAGGCAGGAGAATTCCTTGAACCTGGTGGGTGGAGGTTGCAGTGAGCTGAGATCACACTACTGCACTCCAGCCTGGGCGACAGAGCAAGACTCTGTCTCAATTAAAATAAATAAAAATAATAAATAAATTATGGTAGAGCCATATAATTGAATATCTCCTGAATGTAAGAAAATCATGTCTTCATCCTTTGACCATAAAATTCTACTTCTACTATGTAGGAAATAAATAATGAAGGGTATCCATAAATATTTAGCTAAAAGTTATGTTTATAGCTTCATTATAAATCACAGATTAACAACAACATAAGTATTTGATACGAGTTTATTTGTGAAGTAAACTATGATACATTTATGTAGTGGAACACCATACACCTAATAAAAATTATCACACAGACTATTACTCAAAACATTCATGTAATATACTATTTATTATACAGTTAAATCATTATGTTACCAAGCAATATAGACACAGTGAAATTATACTGTTTTCATTCAAATCGAATATAAATAGATAGAAACCAAAAAACTAAAATGTTAACAGCAGTCATTTCTAAGTGAGGGGATTATTACTGATTTTATTTTCTTATCTTTCTTTTCTATATTTTTTATTTTTCTCATAAAGAACATAAGTACTTACATAGTAAAGAAAAATAAAAGCCATGTAAGTCCCTCGTTTGAAAGTTATATTAATAGAAGAAATCAGAATACAACTCTCTATCTAAAGTATTATCCAAATTTTGTTTTTAAAAATTTGGACACATGCTTCAGAATACCTCGGAAATATATATAGGATTATTCCCATGGCTTAGAACTATAGGTGATTTTTGTTTTATTCTTCATATCTCTGTTTTGCCAAGTTTTTTGCTGCAAACATGTATTTTATATAATCAGAGAAAACAACAACAATCATAGAACACATAGAAGTCGAATCCGAGTTTTCTTATTTTAGTTAAAATACTAAAAAATAAAGCAGAATATTGAGTGTATCTGGGGAAATTAGAAGGAAAGTGAATACTTCTCTTTCTTTTCTTTAAACTTTATTTTTAAGTGGCTTCCTGACTGCCATAATGTTTACCAAACTCAGTGCTAAGATTTTCATTGACAAGCACAGGCATGCTGTAGCCCGCTTTCCTGTAGAACTGTCACAATAAAAAGACATTCACATTTTAGTATTTGGGCAAAATGTTTAACACTCAAACATTTGTATTTTTCCTTCAGTTTTCAAAACAACTTTAAATCTCTCTTTTCAAAACAGCGTTAAATGATGTCACTCATTAGCTAGCAGGTGGCTGGCAGTGGAGAATTGTGTTTAATGCTTCCATTTCCAATGCAGCTGGAAGCACAGACCAGGTGAGCGTGCAGTGTGCGGGTTCAACTTAGGAGCTGCAGGCTGGGCATTGAGTAAACTGGGGGCGGCACAGCAGCAAGCTGGGGTAGACCTCCGAGCCCCAACCAGGAACGTGAGGCATGAAGTCCAACCTTACACTGTCTGCATGGAGATAGATCCGGGAAAATCAAGCCACTGGTAATAAAGGAATCAGTGCCACCCAGAGTATAAGAGCCATGTGTCCCACAGAAGAAACCACTGTTGGAAGTCCAGCTGTCATTTTAGGGCAGACTGAAAAGGAGATACAGAAAGTATCAGGGAAGTCAGCCGGGAGGGCCATCCTGACCTGAGCTTAGTGACAGCCGAGAAAAAGAACGTGGCATCAGTGACGAAGTTCACATGGTACTGGTTGTGAGGTTTGGCTACAATAGAGGATGAGGTGGCAATGATGATAAACTGCCATCGAACAGACATAAAGGATGAAATAATCTTGAATCCCTCCTGAGCCTACCAAGCCAGGCTAAGCCCAAAGAGTCTGGAGAAGGCTCTGCATTTGGATACCCAGCCCCTGCACTGGAGGAAAGCTGTGCATCTTCAATGGAATTTCTCAATCCAAATGGCTGGGGTGGGGTCAAAAGCATGCTCTTGCCCAAGGTATTTTAAGTGTAGGAGTGAGAGGTATGCTGGGATTTCATTAAGATCTCTTTGGGGAACACAGAACACTTAGTGCCTGTCTAGGCCTTGTTTGTATCAGTACCAGGTTTGCAGCCAGACGGATTTTTCAGCCCTACCCATAACCATTGCCCCCGAGTTGCTCAAGGGGACAACAGGGATTCACCCAAACCAGCCACTGAGTCAGCCCAAGGGACTGGATTAAGTCTTCTGTGACCCTGTGCTTGGAGGTGCAGATGGCCTAACTTGTGGCATGAAATGCCACTGGTAATGGGCGACACTAAGACCTGAAATTTCCTGAAAGGCCAGCATGGTAAGTGTGTCTGCTTCATAACATTTTTGTGCAGATTAGGTGAGAAGAGAGGCTGTAGGTTCAGTGTGGAGGACAGGGGCCAGCTCAGAGCAAACGCCCAAGTGTGAGTCCTTAGAGCCTTATTATTCCTCGCGCTTCACCTTTGCTTCACATTTCACAGACTTCAAAGCATTTTCACTGAGCATCCTCATATTTGTTTCTCACCTTAGCTGAGAGATAGAGAGTACGGCACAGTTATAATTATGCCCATTTTCCATTCATGGATCTGATGGAAGTTGGGCGTTTTGCCCAGGGATGGTGTTGGGTGGTAATGGGCCGGGGTTCCAACGCCCAGGGACTCTACTGCCCAATGCTCTACTGAAAACGCCAGGCTGCCGTTCCATGGTCATCTGTACGTGCACTACAGCTGTGTTGTTTTGTGGTATCTTTTTCCATTGTAAAATCAAATGATTTATAAACACATCGATTGATGCCACCAGAGCATTCCTAACAAGGAGTCTTTGATTCAGTAGAGATAACCCAGGCAAGAACAGGAAGAAAACTCACAAGGCTCTTGCTCGTGGAATGAGTGAATGATTTTTCAACCACTAAAACTGTCCTCTTGTAAATTCTTGGTTTTTGTTTTGTTTTGGTTTGGTTTTTTTGAGACAGGGTTTCACTCTGTTGCCCAGAAAGAGTGCAGTGATATGATCTCAGCTCACTGCAGCCTCAACCTCCCGGGCTCAAGCGATCCTCCCATCTCTGCTTCCTGGGTAGCTTGGATTACAGGCACATGCCACCATGCCCAGTTGATTTTTGATTTTTCATAGAGCCGGGGGTCTCACTATGTTGCCAGGCTAGGCTTGAACTCCTGGATGCAAGTGATCCTTTCATCTTAGCCTCCCGAAATGCCAGGATCCCCACAACTGGCCTTGTACATCCTTCCATAAGCTCCCATGCATTCTCTCAGATATGTCTTGCTTCCTGGTTGTGGTCCCTAACCTGCCCCTGTACTCTCAAGTCTTTCCAGAAAACCAAGGGCCGCAGACACAGCATTAGTAGCATAGATGGTAGTGAGTGCTCTCCACTGAGTGCCTGCTCTGTGGTGGGCAATGAACGAAGATGACTTGATCACTTTCCTTAATTTAGTCCTCGTCATATCCACTGGCAGGTAACAGATCATAAGCTGATAAAGGCAGGATCCGGACTGAGGCATGTCGGGCTCCAGATGCAAAGCTCCTCACCCAGGTGCTAGCCCACCTGCCTGGTCGGGGAACCAGAGCCAACACTGCCCTCTGCTCCCTTCCCCCTGGGGCCCCTCCCACAGGCTTCTGCAAAACCAGCTTGCACAAAACCAGGTGTCTTTCACCTGCCAGGGTTCATCTCAGGCCCTGCACTCTTAATGATCACCGTAGATTTCCCACTGGGAACCTGGCCCGTCTTCCTTGTCACAAGACAGCCAGTTGAAATGAACACAGATGCAGGCTATTGGGACCATCATGCCCTGCTCATAGCCTGGGGGAGAGCTCTGCAGTGGCTTCCAGAGTCTACCCTCTCCACCACGCTTCTTTTCTCCTCTGAAGCTTCGCCGTCCCCACCACCCCGGCGACCTCTTCTCTCTAAATTTCCACAACTGTCCTTCACTGAGCCCACACCCAGGACATAGGAAGATGGAGGTGGTGACTCACACAGGGCCTGCTGTCTAAGGGGAAACGGGGACATTCAATCAGAAATCTCCATAATATGTGAAGAGATTTAGGATTGAAAATGCGCAAGAAACACCTAAAGGAAAGGAATCATGGTCTGGGAGCCTCTGGCCTCCTTTTCTACACCACAAGCGTGAGCGTCTCCACGCATGCGCTCTCACCTCTTGCACTGGCTGCTCAGTGAATGTTCTTCTGGGTCTTCTGGGTGGAACCGCAGTTTGTTCAGCTCTCTCTCTCTCTGCACACCCCGGCGGGCCTAGTGCAGAGTCTGGCATTGCCTAGGTGCACGGCTCAGCACCTTCGTGCGGAAGAGCTTCAAGGGTCTGGGAGCTACTGCTGCATCACAAACCTCCCCAGGCCCAAAGGCTCACAGTTCCAAATTTTGTCCATTACTCCTCACACAGTTGCGAGTTGTGCGGTTCTGGCGATCCTGGGTGGGGGGCCTCATTCCTCTGCAGGCGGCTGTGGGCTCTGCTGGGATGGCTGATGGGGCATGGCCTTGAGGACACACTCAGGTCTCCTCTGGCATCTGTTCCTCCCGCAGGCAGGCCAGCATGCTCCTGGACAGCAAGTGGAAACACAAAAGCACATCTTTAAAGCCGGCAAGTATGGATGTGACTCCTGTCCCCTTGGCCAGGACAAGTCCAAGGCCAGTATGCATATGGAAAGGCACAGGCCTGAGAGGCCAAGGGGCATGAAAGTGGGGGACTCTGAATGTCGGGGGCCCAGTGTACCTCATCCCACTGCAGAGGAAGCTTGCATCCAGCCAACCCAAATCCTACACACTTCCATTTTAACGGGTTTCACACTGAAATAAATGAACGTCTCTCAAGGCAACAATACATCCAGTTCTGCCAGTGCAGAGTCCTTTGTGTGGGCTGGGCAGAGTCCTGCAAGTCCCCTGGGAGACAAAAGATGGGCGGTGAGAAGTGGGTCCCACGTGAGGATGACGAGAGGGTGGGAAGTGCCAACACAGATCCCACTTGGAACTTCATCTTCTCCAAAGAATGTCAAATTTTGAGTGGAAAGGGGAAAAAAGGGGGGAGCCCCAAACGTAACACAACACTCTGAAGTCAGTTCTTTTTCTCTCTTGACTAATTAAGCTTAACCAGAATGGTGGGGCTGTCAGGCGTGGGGAACCTTTCCCGAGAGAAGAAAGGAGCCGCTCTCCAGGTGGGTTCCCGACTCTGGCTGGCTCCCACCACAACATACATTTGGCATCCATGACAGCACCGTCAAAAATAATAGCGAGAAAGCTCACTGTCTGTCACGACGGAATAATTATGTATGGGCTTTCCTTACACTCAAGATGGATTAGATATTTCATTGAGGAAAATATATGTGGCTTTTAAAAAGAATGTAATGTATTGAGGGCACTGCTGAGATTAATAGCCAAATAAAGAATTTTTTTAAAAAAAGTTCTGTGTGTACGTGTGTGTGTGCGTGTGAACATGTCACTCATGAAGAGATGGGAGATGTCATTCCTAAGCTGGTTAATTACAAAATGCATTAATGTTTTATTATACCCTTATCAGTAATTAATCACCCACTTTGATGTAAAGTTCAGCCTCAGAAAAGTATCATGAAATTGTCCTTCATGTATGAATGAGGATTTTTAGGGGTGAACAAAGACCATGACAAAGATAGAAGAAGTGTATTCCCCCTGGAAGGAGGGCAGGGATTAGCCTTGTGTCTATCTTACACTGCGTATGTTATCCTTGGGGTGTTCATGAGGCCAGAACCAAAGGAAGCAAGAGAAAGAGAAAGAGACAGGGCAAGGGAACAGAGAGAAGACAGAGAGAGAGAGAGAGAGAGAAGTGAGAGAGAAGCAAGAGAGAGAGAGAGGTGTCTCCACAACAGCGGGATGGGGAGCTTTCCTTAGTGGTGTTCTTCAGGTGCAGAGTTTGAATAAAAATGCAAAACAGGATGCTCCCATTCAGTAAATATTATCGTTTTTATTCACTCATTAATTAAGTTGCTTAATTGCTGCTGTCAAAAGACTCTCGAGTTTGTGACTGGGGCTGCTGCACTGTTTTGATAGGAGCTGAAGGAGAGAAAGGCAATATCGCTTGCTCGCTTGGCTTTCTGAAGGAAGCCTCAGTGAGGCAGATCAGAAAGGATCCAAGAGGGTGATGTTGAGAGGGAACACTGCTTCTGGGGGGAAACAGCCAGTTGCAGGACTCCTGTAGGAGGCTATTTCATTACTGTGATGGATGCCCATCACCAGCTTATTATCATTTCAGTCATTATTCTGTGAAAATCACTTTTATGCAAAATATTTCCCCCTTTAATCTAACTTCCCAAGAGGGGCAGGAATGGAAATAGACTCCGGCCTTGTCAGTCAACACAATTGTGCATCCCTTTGTATCCCCTGCAGAGGAATGACTCTGGGCTGTTTTGGAACACATCCTGTCCACTGCACTCCATCTGCAAATTCCCAGCACTTCCAGAGCCTCCCATGCATAATGCTCCACGTTTCTTCACACTGGGGTGATCACATGTCCCAGGGAGCCTAAGCCAGACTGCCGCTCAGCAAACACATACCAGAAATAGCCTACAAAGTGTCTTGGTGCTGACATTTGATTAATGTTCCCTGGCCTTTCCATGCTCAAATATGCTTTATTTGAAATATTTGAATAACCTTTGAGCACACCCTTCCTAACTTGTCACCCTGTGCACACCCAAAAATAATAGACAGGCTAATCCCACAGTCACTGCACCCTCTTGCCCAGGAAGAGACGACTCCCGCCATGTCTAAGCACACTGGGCTTCCCAAGAGGGGCGGCTCCACCCCATCTACCAACGAAGTGTGGAAAAACAATGAAGAACAACAACACGGACCCACTGGCATCACCCTCAATGGGAAAAGTGACGATGGATCTGCACAGTAAACATGGGTGTGTGTATCTGACCTTCTTCCCCAGAGTCTCAGGTAGAGGGGAGCTCCATCCAAGTTAACTCTGCTCCCCCACCTGAGGGCAACTAAATGTTTTTCTTCTGCCTTTCACAATGTAGCTACTCCTCCATCCAGTGGAGCCAAGGGCATCTATGTGTGCATGCATAGGCCACGTATGCATTGCCTGTGTATCGTGTGCATGTATAGGTTGTTGCATATGTGTGCATGTGTGGATTGTTGCATATGTGTGCATGTGTGGATGGTTGCATATGTGTGCATGTGTCCATGTTCTCTACACTTTCTCAATGACCTCAATTGCATGCTTATTGGGTGCCTGGTTGATAGTTTATCTGAGAGGAGCTGCCACGTGGTGAGCCTCACCTGCAGGCTGGAAAACCAAGCCATACAGATAATATGATGAAAGGCTAGGAGGGCAGGCCAGTTAGCTAATGTTACTTGAATCTTTATTTTTTTGTTAACATACAGCTAGACACGTTGGAATCCTGATGTCAAATCGCTATGAATTTTCTGCCAAAAAAACAAAAAAAAAATCTTCATTTTCCGGGCTGCCATGGACTTTGCTTGCATATGCTGGGAAGTTACTCTCTCCTTTGCCATGAGGAAGGTGGGAAGAAAGGAGGGAGGGAGGGAGGGAAGGTTGAGAAGCATGTCAGTTCATAGCATTATTCTCACCCTCTTCAATTTTCTGAGAAATTCATTTGCATTTAGGACAAGGTGACTTCCTTCTGTTTTCCACTACCTTCATGAAGGAAGGTGGGGAATAGTTGTTACAATTTTCTAACACTTACCTTACGAATCTAATGGTTTTATTTGACTATCAAACCCAACTCTGTGAAATATATTTAAATGCCTTGGTATCTTGCATCTATGGGTATTGATTAGGTAAGATACTAACCATGGGGACTATCAAATTCCTATAAAGGCCTGAATGTGTCCCCCCAAAATTCAGGTGTTGAAATCCTAACCCTAATGTGATCTTATTAGGAGGTGGGACGTTTGCGAGGTGATTAGGTCATGAAGGTGAAGCTCTCATAATTGGAATTCCTGTCCTTATAAAAAGACACCAGAGAGCCCCCTTGCCCCTTTTGCCATGTGAAGACACAGTGAGGAAGCAGGGCATCACCAGGCATTGTACCCAGCCTCCAGAACTGTGAGAAATTAATTTCTGTAGGTTATAAGCCACACAGTCTATGGCCTTTTGTTATAGCAGCCCAAATGGACTAAGACAGGGGCCATTATGTCCTATGATTGGTAGACAGAGATGCTGAATTTTGTATAGACCAGGAAACCCAGGAGCTCAAATCACAAGGAACCTGGAGCAGAGGGAGGGGAGGGTGGAAACGGGAGACTACTGGAGCAAGAGCTCTAACACGATCATGCTGCAAATTCAGGATGAGTTAGAGGAAGCCAACACTATGTCTTCATCACCACACTTCCAATCACATTAAATGATTTAGATGATCTCAAACTTCTGAAAATAGCAGCACAAACACAAGTGTTGATCTAAAACAGGAAGATTACAAGCATACCACAGATATATGAAATATTTTCCAGGAAAAGAAAAGAAGCCACCAGGGGAAATATGGTTTTACATGTTATTATTCTTGTCATGTTTGCAAGCATTCATGTAGACAGTCTTTGTTTGAGTAGGAAATGACACAACTTGATGCAATATGGACAATATTCTGGAACAAGATTCTAAAAAATTTAAAATTCTAGTTTTTGACATCTAAAGTCAAATTTTCTAAAAAAATGAAGAAATAATTATTTCACTTACTGCTTATGTTGGCTTTCTATTGCCACTATAAAAAATTACCACAAACTTACAGACTGGAAACAGCATAAAGCTATCATCTTGCTGTACCGTGGGTCAGAAATCAAACACGGGTCTCCCTGAGCTAAGATCAATGTGTAGGCAGGTGTGTTTCTTTGTCTGCTGGAGAGGAGAATCCATGCCTTCCTTTTCCAGCTTCTAGAGGTCACCCACCATCTTTGGTTGGCAGACCCTTCCTCCATCTCCAATTCTGTCTTCTGATTTAAGTACCCTGTCAATCTCTTTAACTACCCTCTTCTACTTTTAAGAACCCTCATGATTACACTAGATCCACCTGGATAGCCTCCGTATTTTAAAGTCCGCTGATCAGCAAACATAACTCCATATGCTTCCTTAATTCCTCTTTGCCATGTAGCTCCCATATTCCCACGTTCCAGGACTAGGATGTGGACATCTTTGGGGGCCATCATTCTGCCTACCACACTGCTTTTAAGGTAAGCAAGAATAACATGAAGAGTGGACGGAAAGGCTGTCCCAGTAGGCAGGGATTACCACACTGGGCTGGCCAAACACTCTCAAGATATGCCATGGAAAGGGCAGAAGGTTGTATGATCAGATCAATCTGGGAAACGTGAGATCATCACATCTTTTTCCTAGAGGTTTGTATGGTTCCTGTGTCTGCTCTAACAAAGTACCACAGACAGGTGGCTTGAAACAATAGAGATTTATTCTCTCACAGTTCTGCAGGCTAGAAGTCTGAGATCAGAAATCAAGATGTCAATACAGCCCAGCTCCATCTGAAGCTGATGTGGTTTGTTTGGCTGTCCCTACCCAAATCTCAAATTGAAGTGTGATTCCCATAACTCCTACCTGTGGCGGGAGGGACCGGATGAGAGGTAATTGAATCATAGGGGTGGTTGCCTTCTTGCTTTTCTGGTGATAGTGGTGTGTTCTCATGAGATCTGATGGTTTTATAGGGGTTTTCTGCCCCTTCTCTCTGCACTTCTCCTTCCTGCCATCATGTAAAGAAGGACATATTTGCTTTCCCTTCCACCATGATTGTAAGTTTCCTGAACTGTGAGTCAATTAAACTTCTTTCCCTTATAAATTACTCAGTCTCAGATATGTCTTTTATTAGTAGCATGAGAAGGAACTGATACAAAAACCTATGGAGGAATCCTTCCTTGTCTCTTTTAGCCTCTGGTGTTTGCCAGCTATTCTTGGCCCTCCTTGACTTATACATGCATCACTCCCATCTCTGCCTCCATCATCACATGGGCATCCTCCCCCTGGTCTCTCTCTCACTGTCTTTATCCTACTCTTACAAGGACATCAGTCATATACGATGAAGGGCCCACCTTAAATCCAGTATGACCTTAACTAATTACATCTGCAAAACCCTTATATCCAATTAAGATCACATCAACAGGTATGAGGACTTCAACCTCCCTTTTGGGGAGGTAGAATTCAACCCAAAACAAGGCCCACATTAAGGATTAGCATTTTACAGAGTCTGAGAAGTACTAGGGAAGAAATCCTATTTACCTTGGTTTAACCTACAGCTTCCCAAATTTATGACCATAGAATCGTTTTGCATAGAATGCCTTTTAATATGCCAAACAACACATTGTGGAGAAATGTAACTCTAAGGAATAATTAATTCTGCAATTCTATCACTCAACACATTCTTTGATTTTGAAATTCTTACCTTTATCTGATTCCTTGTCTTTAAAAAATCACTCCATTTATTCTTTAGCAGTTTTCTGACATAGCATATTCCACAAGAACTCCAGAATTCCTCTTTTGTTATATTATGACTTTTATATGACTTTCTTTTTTCATATATCATATTGAGGAATGGCTTACATACAGTGAAATGCACGAATATTAAGCATGCAGTTGAATGAGTTTTACAAATGCATACACTTGTAAAACCCACACTTCTATCAAGATACAGGAAGATCTTTTATGCCCCTTCCCACTAAATCTTCCCACCAGAAGTACTCCCAGTTCTGATTTAAGTTACCATGGATTAATTTTACCTGTTCCAGAACCTCAGATCAAAGAAACCATATTGTATGTACTCTTTCATGTCTGGCTTCATGGCTATTCATCATGATGTTTTTCAGATCCATCCATCCATCTATCCATCCATTCATGAAGTATATCAGGAGTTTATAGTTTTTTATTGATGAGTAGTATTCCACTGGATGGATAAACAAAATTGGATTATCTTTTCTCCTGTTTTTAGATAGCTGGTTTGATTTCATTTTTTGTTATTATGCATAAAGCTGCTGTGAACATTTTGGTATAAGGCCTTTTGTGGACATACATTTTTATTGCTCTTGGATAAATACCTACAAGTGGAATTGCTGGGCCATAAGGTATAAAACCTAAGTATGGTTAACTTGTTAAGAAACTGTAGCAGTTTTCTCAAGTGAATGCACAATTTCACACTCCCACCAGTCAGGTATGAGAGTTTCAGTTGCTCCATACTCACACTAACGTTTGACATTGTTGGTCTTTTTCACTTTAGCCTATATGATGATTTCTTTACCTTTTAATAAGTCCTCCTATGCCTAAGATAGAACTACGAGTAAAATCCTAAGGCAGGATCTTGTTTATGTTTTCATTTTAAAGCACAGACAGTTTAAGCTTAAGGAAGAGTCTATTCTCTTTGGACTTAGATCTAGGAAGATTGTGAAATTCAATCTATTCTAGGAAGATTGTGAAATTCAAATATATTTATGTATTTTAAAATACTATATTGCTAGCCACCAATGACTCAAAACAAATAATTTGTTCAACAACAATAATCCAATTAATGAAGTTTATAATTTGTTCTTTCATAAATTTGAACTGGAGTGCAACATGTGGATAAAAAAAATGAAGCTATATTATATACCTATGTCAAATTATTTAATTATAAATACTGAGCTAGAAAGTGCTAAAGACTAATTATGTCCCCGATGTCCCCAACCATTGTGCACCTACATTCACGATGGTTACAACAGAGCAAATACAGTACAATGTAACTTGTAATATTATAATTTGAGACCTTAAGGGGACTGAAATATGCTCACATTTATGGAAACTAAATTGTGAAATGGCTCTAGAATTCTCGTGTGGGCAGTGGTTTAAGGAAGCCTGTCAGTGATTAGTATACACCAATACATACATCAGTCATGCTGCACTAGGAGCTTTGGTGTGATGGTTTATTTTTACGCAGGAATTTCATTTCCTAGAAGTTGTAAGCTCTCCTAGGAGAGCCCTCCTATGGAGTGCGTGGACTTTCTGGGGCTTTGTAACCCCTCAGGCTCTGCCCTGGCAACAGTGCCCAGCACCACGCCCGCCTAGACGTGCTCTTGGCTAAAAGCCCTTCTGCCCAGGGGACTCAGAGGGCAGCCTCAGGCCTGACCACAGCAGCCCTGAGAGTCCTTCTTCAGCTTCCCGGGAGACGCTTTCAGGGGCAGGAAAGGGGTCAGGAGCCAGACAGCCTCAGCCCTGACCCAGGCCCCAAAGTCGTCAGGGCACCAGCAGCTCCCCTCTGTAAACCTCTCTATGGAAAATTTTAACCTAAAATACTTTTCTCTCTTTCTCTCTTTGCAACTGAAGAAAAGGGCTTCTCAGAGCGAGCTTAACTACCTACCTTCAATGTTTCATTGTCAGGGAAAGCGATACAAATCAACGTGTTTAAGTAGCTCCTTTGCTAGCGTTGATAGAATCCTAAAATCGTCCTGAAGAAGTGTCTTTGGTAAGGAATGAAATCGTATCTGGAACGTCCAACTGCAAAGCCGATTGCATGGCGAGGCTGTCTGGCGGTGCTGCAGTCCTGGAAACAGGAAGCCTTGTCCTAAAGTCAACAGGGGTCAGAAACGTACAGAAACCGAAGCCAGCTCTGCAAGTCCGTTTCCAGAGTCACATTTTCGGCCTGGGGGTGGGTTGGGGGCGGGAGAAGCACGCTTGATCCATCGCCTCAAATAGTCACGGTTAGGAACATTTCAGGGCTGTGTTACTTCTGAATAATTTGTCTGCTCGCTTTGATCCAGGCTGTGGGGGTGGGGCGTGGGCAGCGGGGAGGCAGCAAAACCCTACAGGCGGGCCTTTCATTTCAGAGGCCGGGAGTTCTCTTTAAAACACGTGTGGAAATCCACTGGAAAAAAACCACAGGTCCTCCTCTTCAAAGTCACGCAGAGCAGAAGTGACTCCGACCCTAAAAGCCCAGGCCCTGCACAACTTGAACTTTCTTAGTCGCCGATGTTTTCTTCCTCCTCAAGGGATTAGACAGAAGTTGCACATAAAAGCACTTTTAGAGTGAGCCTGCCATTAGCCTCTCCCTATGAAATTTCTAGCGTGGTCATTACCGCTCACTTAGCAACGCTCTGGCGGGGCAGAAAGTTGCCTTTTGCTCCCACAAAAGCAAACACTTTTCCCGGGCAGGCGATGCATTATACATTATAGAGTCAGTTCTCCTGCGCTCGGGCCGATCAATAACCGAGTCGGGGCCCCCCGACCCAGCCCCGAGCCCAGCCCCGCGCTCGCGGGTTCCCGGGTGCCCGGTCCGGCCCATCCATCACGCGGCCACCGCTGCGCGCAACCCGGGCGGGACGAGCCCCCGCGATCCGTCTTCGCCGTGAACTCCGCGTCGCCTCCTGACCTCGCGCTCAACCCGGACACACGGGGAGGTGCGAAGCGCCCTCCCGGGGCCCGGCCCGCTCCCCGCCGCACATCAAACGCTCGCGCTGACCCCGGCGCCGCCAGGTCCCTGCACGTGCAGCGCAGCCGCGCGCTCCCGGGTCCGCAGGCCCCGCCGCCGACAGGGCCCCGCAGTGTTCAGCCGGGGCTGGGAAGGGAAGTCGGCGGAGCCTGCGCAGCTTCCCAGGCCGTCCCGGCGCAGAGGCGGGCCCGGGCCTCCTAGGAAAGGAGCTGTCCCCGCGGATCCCGGCGGGGTGAGCGCGAGGCGGGTGCTGTCCGACTTTCAACAGTCCCAGCGAAAATGTCCTAGGAAACGAAACAACTTTTTAAACTGTCTTTCCAGAGAATTAGGATGCTAAGAAGTCACCCAGCTCCTGGAGGACAGACTGGAAAGGCACCTGGCCTCGGCCTGGGCGGCTCTCCATTCGTTCCTCGCTGCGCCCCCTCATCCCCACTCCCTGGGCCCTGCGGGGAGCCCCGTGGTGCCGACCACGGCATTGCCTCAACCCATCAACTCGTAAAACACACGAGCCTTAGCAGAGATACGATTTCATTCCTTCCAGAGGCCCTTGAGATTTTAGGATTCTATCAACTCTAGTAAAGGAACTACTTAAACATGTTGCTTTGTGCCATTTTCCCGGACTATAAAACATTAAAGGTAGGTAGTTAAGTTCGCTCTAAGAAGTACTTTTCTTCAGTTGTAAAGAGAGAAAGAGAGAAAATTATTTTAGATTAACATTCCCCATAGAGAGGTTTGCAGAGGGGAGCTGCTGGTGCCCTGACAGCTCTGAGGCCTGGGTCAGGGCTGAAGCACCCACTGAGGCTGCCTGGCTCCTGACCCCTGCCCTGCCCTTGAAAGCGTCTCGGGGAAGTTGAAGATGGACTCTGGAAATGGAGACAAAGCAAAGGGTTATTTCTTGGTAACGCCAAAAACGGGAAACATGAGCCAGCAGAGGCTTTGTCAGGGTGCATCAGTGGGCAGCCGGGAGTTAGCAATAAGGGCACAGAACGTGGCAGCCTCCCCCTGTTCCTGGGCAGGCAAGGATTCCGGGTCCTTCTTCCTCTCCTCGCCCTGAGGTCAGGGAGACAGCTGCAAATGCCATTTTTCCAGAGGCTGAAGGGGAGCTGAGAAGTGTGAGGCCACTGAATCACGAGCGATGAAGTTTTGACTTGGCAGAGAAACGAGCACGGACCTTCCTTCGCAGCTTCGTTGCATTATCATGCTTGATTCCATTTCAAACGTGCCTTACCCGCGGCAGAATATTTATTGTTTCCAAATTCCAAGGTCCTTGGGAATTTCTCCAAAAGTTTGAATGCTTTTCAAGTAACGCTACTTATAAATGATGATTTGATTGGGTATTTTTCAAAACAAGAGCAATGTAAACATCGAAATAGATGCAACATTTGATTCTTATATGGTAAAAATGTGCACCGTTTCTGCAAAAGGAAAGATTTATTAAAAGTTTATTTATTTTATTTATTAAAGTTTATTAAAAGTTTAGATATGAAGCTAACTTGGGGGTTGATGTCTGGAGATTTAGAATTGCTTACACATCACTTTTTCTGCTTCTCTGCTTCTACCATTTTCTCCATTTTAAAAATATCCTTCTTGAGTTCCTATATTCCCTAAGGAAAAGGTGTTTTGATTTCATTTATTCATTCAACAAACTTCTTTTAAGCAAGTGTTACGTGCTAAAGAGTAGCAATATGAAGATGTAAAAGTTAATAAGTACCAGAAGTTAATGAACAGCAAAACAGAAGTTCCTTGGAATGACTAATAAAATAGACAATAAACTAATCTGAGGGAAAGAATATAACTATACATTACAACAACAAAATAGGAAAATAGGATAATAAACAGGTAACCATAAAAATGTTAGAATCCTAACAAATAACATGCGTAGTATCATGCCAATCATTAGAACATACAAACCAAATGAAATAAAAGACTTTTAGGAAGCATCTTTACCAAACTTATCTCCAAAAAGTCGGAGACAATGAAAAACCTATTATATCAATCATTTTAAAAGAAATTTAAAAGCGTATCAAATGTCTATCACAAAAAGCCTTCAGGCCCAGATTATTTATCAACTTAAAAAAATACATAGTTTCTTCTGTCATTTTAACTCTTATAGTGTAGAAAAATATGGGAAACCTTCCAAATAAATGTGTGAAGCAAACATAGTACTAAAAACAAAGCCGGATAAATGTAGGAAAAACTGAAAAGTATAGTTTTACCTCACTTATTAACATCGGTTAAAGAAATTCTAAGTATTAATATATTGAATCTGGCAAAGTAAAGAAAGGAGACAATACTCTGAAAAAGTGAGTTTATTCCACACTAAATAAATCAAATCTAGGATGTCTGTTAACATGATTTATTATACTGAGTGTTAAAAAGAGAAAATTCACATAAGAATTTCATCAGATGCAAAAAAAAGAAGAGCACTAAATAGAATTTAATAGCTTTTCCTGTTTTTAATAATATATAGCAAATTAGGCTAGTAAGAAATTTCCTAAACAGTTCAGGGAATATCTTCCAAAACTCACACCAAATATTTTATGCTAAATGGTGAAATACTAAAGATACTCCAGTGAAGTCAAGAATAAGATAGAATGACCAAATTAATCTGTTTGTTTTTTCCAGTATCACTCTGGAATCCCAAATCAATGAAATAAGATAACAATATATGCAGAATACAATTATTAGAAAGGAATATATGAAATTATCATTAGTTGGAGATTATTTTTACTGTATAAAAAATCAAGTTAAGATGATTTAATAAAGTGGTTAAATAAAAATTAAAATAATATATCAATAGGTGTCTGTTTTATGCCAGGACAACAAATTAGAAAATAAAATGGAAGTGAAAATCCTACTTAAAAAAATCAAGCAGGGACAATCTAATTGGGAAAGATTTTCAACAAATGATGCTGAAACAATTGGATACCTATATGGAAAATGGTGGATTTTGGTAGACCCTTGCCTCACACCACACACAAAAATTAATTCAAAATGTAAGAGCTAAGGCTCTTAAACTCCTTAAAGAAACATAGGAGTAAATCTTTGTGACCTTGTTTAAGCAAAGATTTATTAGATAAACAACAAAAGCACAAGTGATAATGGAAAAAGTTGATAAATTGAACTTAGTCAAAACTAAAATCTTTTCACTTCCAAATGTATACTATTAATAGAGTAAAAAGACAAGCCACAGACTGGGAGTAAATATTTGCAAATCATATATTCTAAAAAAGATTTGTATCCAGAGTATCTAAAAGCATATAAAAATCTCATAACTTACTACTAAGAAGATAAATAGTTCAATTAAAACTAGGCAAAAGGGCCAGGCACAGTGGCTCATGCCTTCTAATCCTAGACTTTAAGAGATCAAGGCAGAAGGGTTGCTTGATCCCAGGAGTCCTAGGCAACATGAGGCTGGGCAACATAGTGAGACTTTGTCTCTACAAAAAATTTGAAAAATTAGCCAAGCATGCTACTGCCTGCTTGTAGTCTCAGCTAATCTGGAGGCTGAGGTGGGAGCATCTCTTGAGTCCAGGAGATCAAGACTGCAGCGAGCTATGATTGCACCACTGCACTCCAGCCTGGGCCACAAAGTGAGATCCTGTCAAAAAAAAAAAAAAAAAGCTAAAATATTCAAGTAGAAATTTACCCCCCAAAAGATAACAAAATGGTCAATAAACACATGAAGAGATGCTCAATATTATTAATCATTAGGTCAATATAAATTAAAACTATAGTGAGGTACCATTTCATGCCGTCTAAGATCACTATGATTGAAAAGTCAGATAATACCATGTTTGGGTGAGAATATGGAGAAATTGATACTTTTGCACATTGTTGGTGGGAATGCAACATGGTTCAGCCACTTTGCAAAAGAGTTTAGCATTTTCTGAAAAAGTTAAAAGTAGATTTATCTTATGATCCAGCAATTCTAATCCTAGGTATTCACTCAAGGAAAATGAAAAGATATATTCACACAAATACTTACTTGTGCACCAGTGTTCATAGCAGCATTATCCATAACCAAAACATGGAATCAATCCAAATGTCTATCAATTGATGAATGCATAAACAAAATATTGTATATCCATACAATAAAGACTATTTGGCAATAAAAAGAAACAAAAGTATTGACACATGCTATTATGTAGATGAACCTTAAAAATATACTAAGGGAAAGAACCCAGTCACAACAGACCACATATGGTATGACTGCATTTATATGAAAAGTCTAGAAAGGGCAAATCCCTAGAGACAGAAAAAGTATTAATAAGTAAGTGGTTGTGTGAGGCTATGACAGAAACAAAGATTAACTGTAAAAGGGCATTAAAATGCATGGGGGTGAAGAAAATGTTCTAAAACTGGATCATAGTTATGGTTGCATAATTCGGTAAATATACTAAAAAATTATTGAATTATATACTTAAACAAGCAAACTTTATGTTATGTAAATTATGCACCAATAAAGCTGTTATATAAAATGGCAATGAGACTCTACTTTCAGCCATGATTGCATAGTTTGTGGAAGATCAGTGGTCTCACTGCACACAAATAGGAAATCTCGATTAATTTTTTTTAAAATGCTTGTTGGACTTGCCAGGACTCAAGGGGCCATGACCTCGGGGAGAAGAGAAACTCAGCGAAAGAAGTGAAGGCTGCATTTGCCAATTCTTGATGCCAAGCAAGAGACTGAGAATCCAAGCAGAAGGCTACAGCTGAGGTTCGTATCATTCAGTAGAGAATTTGGTTGTCACTTCACCATGCTGGAGAGAAAAAATTGACTTTGGAACGTCTAACACAAGTGGATCTTAAAAGGTCAAGATATTGAAATAATAAAAGCTCAGAGAAAAATGCTCAAAATGCAGAGGATTCCCACTCAAGGCATTTGCTGAACTCTATTTTTATGTATTAACTTCTAATTTTGAAATAATTTAGACTCACAGAAAGTTTAAAAAATAGTGCAGATAGTTCAATATACCTTTCACTCAGCTTCCTCCAGCAGCATCTCTGGCTTCTATTTCCTAGATGTTAGTAGCACCCTCCCCAGTCATGAAGATCAGAATGTCTGCACTCATTGCCAAATGTCCCCTGGAAGGCAAAATTACTCTTGGTTGAAAAACCATTGCCCTATCATTAACAACTTACATGAACATAGTGCTCTTATTAAAACCAGGACGTTAGCATTGGTATAATATAATTAACTAAAATGCTGACCTTGTACAAATTTCCCCAATGTCCATTTTCTGCTCCTGGACCCACCCAGAAATTCACATTGCACTGAGTTGTGACTCCCTGAACAGCACCACTCTATGATGGTTCCTCAGTCTTTCCTCATCTTTCAAGACCTTGAGTTATTTGATGAGACCCAGTCAGTTAATTTGTTGAATCTCTCCTGATTTTATTCATCTAAAGTTTGCTTATGATTAGATTGGGGTTATACATTTTTGGCAAGAATTCAACAGAAGTGGTGTGCTCTTTCCAGTGTGCTGTATCAGGAGATATATAATGTCAATTTCTCTCTCTCTCTCTCTCTCATTTATTTGTTTATTTTGAGATGGGGTCTCACTGGAGTGCAGTGGTGCAGTCTCTGCTCACTGCAACGTCTGCCTCCCAGGTTCAAGCCATCCTCCAACCTCAGCCTGCCAAGTAGCTGGGAACACAGATGTGTGCCACCATGCCTGACTAATTTTTGTATGTTTTGTTGATATGGGATTTCACCATGTTGCCCAGGCTGACCTCAAACTCCCAAGCTTCTGACTAATTTTTGTATGTTTTGTTGATATGGGGTTTCACCATGTTGCCCAGGCTGACCTCAAACTCCCAAGCTCAAGCAATCCCTCCACTACGGCCTCCCAAAGTGCTGGGATTACAGGCTTGAGCCACCACGCCCAGCCATAGTGTCAATATCTCTTATTACTGATGGTGTTGATTTGATCACTTGGTTAAGGTGTTGTCTACCATATTTCTCAACTGCAAAATTATAGTTTATCTCTTGGTAGTTGATAAATACCTTGGGAAAGAGTTTTTGAGTATATACAAATATTCTGTTTCCCTTCCAGCTTTTGCCCAAGTGTTCAGTATCCATCAATGGTTATTCCCTGCATTAATTATTACTTTGAGGTTTGCCTAAGGGTAATTTTTGTTTCCCTCACTTCTACATGTATTAATTTTAATTCTTCTGTAAGGAAGAGTTGTCACTTCTCTCCAACTTATTAATTTATTCATTTTTGTATCAGCATAGACTCATTAATATTTATTTTATTTTGTGGATTGTAATTTAATATATCATTTTTTATTTTGTTGCTCAAATTATTCCAGTGTTAACCATTGAGAGCTTTGACAGACGAGTTCTGTGCCCCTTTTGACATGTTTCCACCATTTTTCAAGCTCTTCCTTATTTTCTTGGTCCGTAAGGTGTTCCAGGCTTACATGACGCCTCTGCTTCACTTCTGAAATCAATCACTTTTCCAAGAAGCCAATGGTACTTTTTATTGGAGATGGTGTTTAGAAAGCAAGATCTAGACTCTGTGTGCTCAGTGCTATTGAGTTGTAATTTCTTCTCCTCTTAGCAGACAGAGCTATGAAATATATGTATACATATTATATATGTACATATATATGTAGATGATATATATACAACTACATTATATCTACCTGTATAAATATTTAAAATCGTAAGTTCATAATCAAAAACCACACATTTTATTTTAGTCCTCCCCATTTCTTTATTTGTACCTTTTTCCCCTCACTGTGATAAGCCTGGTTCTCCCCATCTACAATATATATACTTATTTGTTCAAACCTAATATGCACATAAAGTAGTTAAAGAATTTCTAACCTATACCCTGTGGGAAAAAAAAGATTTACTAACAATGGTATTTTTGTAAAGTTTTTTATCTTTAGCTTTATATCATAAAGGAAAAATACTATTTTCCAAAGTTACTAATGTTAGTTTATTTTCTTCACCATTAATTTCAGTGTTGTTTACTTACTCATTTACAGTACAGTTGGGTCCATATGTTACTGTTTGTATTCTATTTTGAGTTCCTCCTATATTCTAATTAATTTGATATGTTCACTTACTCATTTATTTGGGGAATATGTAAAACATTAGTATGGTTCTAAGAGTCAAAACTATGCAAAAATGTACATCTAGAGACAAGCAACTTCCTCCTCATTTCTAATCATTTGCTGAATTCTTAAACTTCGTAAGGCAAAGATCTGAGAAGCTAAGCAGAAAACTGCTGAATGGAAAAGGGGAATGTAGAGCAGTTTCATGATTCTGAGAAGATAGCAACTGAAATTCAGAGCCTGCCAGCAAGAAACATCCCTAGTGAAAAATCCCAAGATTTCCATTCCTATCTCTGGAGGTATTTCTGCCACCATTTCATTCAGTTCCTGATTAGATTAAGATAAACTTCCCCAACTCTCTACCCACCAAAAAAGATAGAGTGAATGCTCTCTGAAGGAAAATGACATTATCCACAGCCTCAATAATCTTTTATATATAATGTCTAACATTCAATCAAAATTTAGTAGACATACTAGAAACAGAACCAAGAAAAAATAGGCAATAAAAATAGACCCTTATAATAATTTGTAAATGTCTTATTAATTTCTTCTATGAAAGCAGATTTATGGTTAAACTAATGACACAAGTTTCTGGGTGCCTCACTTGCACAAATCTTTCTAAGACTTGGGAGGAGCCCTACGCATGTGCACTTAAGGTCGCATTTGCAAAACTTGCAACAATAACCAAAAACAAATCTGTTCCAAGTACAATCAGTTAAGACCGTTTTTTCTTTCTATTTTTACTTTATCTCTGTCTTAGTCCGTCTTACTTCCTATTACAAAAATGCCATTAAACACAGTCAAACACACACACACATTTATTTCTCAGTTCTGGAGGCTGCAAAGTCCAAGATCAAGGCTCTAGCAGATTTGGTGCCTGCTGAGGGCTTGCTTCCTCACAGACAGCTATCTTCTTACCTCAAATGGTGAAAGGGTAGAAATATCTCTTTGGGGTATCTTTTATAAGGATACCTGTAAGGTTAATTTTAGGTGTCAACTTGACTAGATTAAGGAATACCTAGATCACTGGTAAAACATTACTTCCAGGTATGTCTACAAAGGCAAGTTCTATCTAAGATACCCTTCTTCTACCACCATTAAACATCAGAACTCCAGGTTTTCTGGCCTTTGGACTCTCGAAATTACACCAGCAGCCCCCAGGTTCTCAGGACTTTGGCTGCAGACTGAGAGTTACAGTGTCTGCTTCCCCAGTTTTCAGGCTTCAGGACTTGGACTGAGCCAGACCACAGGCTTCCCTGACTGTCGAGCGTGCAGACAGCCTATCATGGTGCTTCTCAACCTCCATAGTCACATGAGACAATTGCCCTAATAAACCCCCTCTCATCTTTCTATATAGATATATATCCTATATATATCCTATTGGCTCTGTTTCTCTGGAGAACTCTAACATAGGCACTAATCCAATTCATGAGGGCCCCACCTTCATGATCTAAGCACATCCCAAAGGCTCCACCTCCTAAAACACCATCTTGGCTATTAGGATTTCAACATATGAATTATTGGGTTGGGGGATGGTGAATAAACATTAAGTGTATTGAACTCTCTGACACATTCTCCTCCTCATATCAGGTGGCAAGCTTCTCAGGTGATTGAGTGGTCACAGGCATTTTGGAAATCTAACCAGAGGGAATTTGAATTGAGGGTCTATTTAGTTTAGGATTAATGGAATATATTTATGTAGTTCACAGTCACTTCCAGGCATAAGTTACTGCTAACTCTCTGAATGTTCATTGGCTTCTAGGGATACATTACTTGCCTCCGTTGATGCAGGCCCAGCACCCATAATTATGACCTGGATATGAGAGCAAGGTCCATGAACCATGAAGTTCATGAAGCATAAGTTTTGAGGCCTTCATTTTCATTTTCACGAGTCCTTTTCCAGGTCTCTTACTTAATTTTGTATCCATAAATGTATCTCCTTTGCCTTAAAATGAGACTCAAAATTTTAATCCTCAAGTCTCACAAATGTTATGAAATTGTAATTTTTGTGATGTCTATTCTTTTTAAATAAAGATTCACGTTTGGTGCCTAAACTTTCATAATTTTGTGGGTTTTTTTTTTTCTTAAAGTTGGCTTTAAAATTGTTAGCAAGCTGAAAGACAAATTTGAAGAACTGTTAATAACATCTTATTAGATACACTTTCCAATATTAACATTTACAAAAGCAAACATCTTAAAATCAGATTCTACAGTTTTCAGTTCTTTGGTGAGCAATCTTATTCTCTTTTCTGCTTTATTCGGCTTTTGGAATTATGGGTTAGAAAAAGCTGGAAGTAACTTTGATAGTGTAGGTATAATTTCTTTCTAAACTATAAGTCACCATATAACTTTAAGATATTGCTGCACTTTAAAACACGTTCCTTATCATGTTCAATTTCGTTCTAGAAATAATGCACAGGTGTGGTTGCAATGCCTAATACAAAAAGGGATAAAATGCTCATTTGTCCATTTTAGAGTTATCAAGTCACTCCTGTAATGAAAGATGAGGAATTCAATGTATTCACCAAGCTTCCACCTGTTCTCTATCCCCTCCACTTTCAACTTTGGGGGGAATGTTATTGGAGTAACTTTTGAAGATAAAGTAAACTTTTTGAGTCTTTTATAATTGGAAGGTGTTTTATACTCTCATTCTTAATTACTGTTTTTACTTGTATGATATTTTAAGTTCAATTTTCTTTCCTCACAATTTTGAAGATATTGTCCTCAGCACTTAGTATCCAGTCATGCTAATTAGGAAATTATACATCAATTTGAGTGTTTATTTTTTTTCCAAAAAAAACAAAAACTTGTTCCAATTCATTATATTTTATTCTTTGCCATTGGAGGCCTTGTCAAAGCAAGCCAACTTAAATGATTAGCCTTAATAACTAAATGGCATAAAACATAAATAATCTGGCTCTTTTTTTTTTTTGCTCTAGTTAACAAAATATTTTTACTCAAAAGACATGCTCAAAATTTTTTTTTATCAAGTCTGTTCCTGTATCAAAACACAGTAGAAATCTTATCAGATGCAACGAGGTCATTAGAGAAAGTTGGGTAAAGAGGAAAACTATTACAATACTATGTAACCTAAACATCTTTAAAGTTTAAAAGTTTAATCAAAACTTATAAATATATACTCATACTCTTTAACCAACAAAGACGAACGCTTCTTTTTGAGGCTGGATCCATCAATGATTTTCTTTTTTTTTTTGTATAAACCACATCCCTTGTTCATCCACTGTGTTTTCTTCTATATATTCTTTTAAAGCAGAAAGAGGAAGAAAGGAATTGGGAAGCAATTTAAGTGCAGAATCCTAGACTTTTCAGGCTTTTCCCCCCAAACATTACTAGCTTTCTTGTTCACAATTAAGTCATCAGCAATTTATCAACTTGACTTTATTAAGTCTTTTCAAAGAATTCAACTTACTTTTCATAAAAACAATAACTTTATTTGATTCATATGGTATTTTATTATATAACTTAATTATGATAAAAAGGATAAGTGGCATAACTGGTTAAAATACACTTTTATAACCTCATCTCCAAAACAATCTGCTGATGGGTTTTTGAAATAGAAACTTGTTTTTCTTTTTCTTTTTTTTTTTTTTGTGTGTGTTTATTTGTTTTTGTTTGTTTAGACAGGGTCTTACTCTGTCATGCAAGCTAGAGTTCAGTCATGGCTCATTGCAGCCTCGACCTGCCTGGGCTCAAGTGATCCTCCCACATCAGCCTCCAGAGTAGCTGGGATTATAAGCACACGCCATCACACCTGGATAATGTTTGTAGATGGGTTTTCACCACGTTGCCCAGGCTTTTCTCAAACTCTTGGGCTCAAGAGATCCACTCACCTTGGTCTCCCAAAGTGCTGGGATTACAGTAGTGAGCCACCACGCCCAGCCAGAAACTTATTTGTAACGTTTTAAAATCACTTCTCAGGCTTTATATAAAGTAGCCAGACATTCAAATATT
Source organism: Macaca mulatta (assembly GCF_049350105.2). Lineage (NCBI taxonomy): Eukaryota > Metazoa > Chordata > Mammalia > Primates > Cercopithecidae > Macaca > Macaca mulatta. The sequence goes on from NC_133423.1 coordinate 5,319,656, forward strand.
TAAGTGTACCAGTTCCTAAGTAGTTAACAATGGATTCATTTCATACTGCTCTCACTCCTGCCCAAGCAGGTACCATACTACTGATGGAAATATCCAACTGTGTATAATGTGTCAGTAATTAAACTGCTACACTTGAACACTTCCCATAAATATATTTAACATCAATTTGTGATCACTGTCAACAAATTCAAGCTTTCTGAAGGTTTCACATATAGCGACAGGAACATTCGCGATACAGTTACTTTGTTTATGAAATAGTCATTTTCTACTCTGTGTATTCAATTGCAGCTATTTATGATTGATTTTTATTAAACTTATTATTAGAATAAGCTTCTAGGGACTCCTCATAATACAGCCTTGTATTCCCTAGCAGTAGACATGTTTATTCATTCACTGTATAATGTCATTCATTTATTAACTCATAATCCATGAATGGATCATATATTTTCTATGTATCTGGCACTGTTCTTTGGGTTATTGTTAAAATAATTCAAATACCATAGGAATTCTCCATTCCTTCTCTCTGTCCTTGTGTACTTCAGTGTCTTCCTATTGGGAGGAAACTCATTTGTAAAAGGCAACTGGCATTATATTGGGGTCATGTGGAAAAGGGAACCTGCTGGTTACCTCTTAATATGAGGAAAGTCCAAAGGTGAAATAGGAAAGGGCTGGGGCACTGCACTAGGGTGGGGAGGCTGTTTGGAGGAGAAAAGAAGAAAGACATGAGGAAATCTGAGGTCAGGACATCCAGACAGAGACAGGAAGCACAAAGACTGCAGCTGCAACAGGCTTGACAAGTTTCAGAAGCAGAACAAAGCCCAGGCTAGACGTGCAGCCTTGACCTCCCTGGGCTCAAGCGATCCTCCCACCTCAGCCTCCAGAGTAGCTGGGACTACAAGTGCCTGCCACCATGCCGGGCTAACTTTTATGTATTTTGTACAGACGAGGTTTCACGATGTTGCCCAGGCTGGTCTCAAACTCCTGGGCTCTAGCAATCTGCCCACTTTAACCTCCCAAAGGACTGGGAGCAAAGGCAGAGGGGCATGAGGTGAGCTGAAGAAACAGACCCTACGGGAACTTGGAGGGCTTTACAGACCGAGATTCCACACAGGAAAGCAGTAGGGAAATGCTTTAAGAGATAAGCATGCAGACTTTGTAGTTTAACATTTCAACATGACCACTAAAATTGTGGGTGACATTCACAAAAACAACAACAAAAAGAAACCCAGATATCTTCCTTTCATAAAATGTTTATTTACTATTTATACGATTATGAGATTTTTTAGAAAATTAAATTTTTGTCCAGAAAGAATACTCATAGACCTCTAGCCCTTTGTCTTTCCTTCCACCTCTATTTTTTTTTTATGGCATTTGGGAAGATTTGTTATTTTTCATAATACACAGTTTAGGTTTGAAATATTTTTCTTTAATTTTCATATTCCAAAAATTCTCAATACTATTTATGTGGGCACATCACTACCAATACGACTCCATGTCACATAAATAGTCATGTAACTTTTTATGTTGTCTCCTGGCTGTGTGGGGGAGGTTTCAGAAGCCCTCTATTACGGGCTTGCTCTAGGCTGCTCCTGTTCTGGGGCTGGTACCGTAATATATGAATTGAATCCTGCTACTCTGATTCTCTTGTCAGCCTGAAAGCTTGCCTTCCAGTTTGTATCAAACCGTGGTACACAATAAATCAGCACATGTGTCTGAACAGCTATATATTCTTTCTGTGGCTTTAAATATTTTTATAATCACGGGTGCGATATAGGACTCAGGGGACTTTTAAAACCAGCGTTTCAAAGCAGCTGAATGGAGACTCAGAAAGCCTGTATGCTATTGGACTAAATTGCAGGAAAACTTCTCTGAGCCTTTGATGCATGTGGGGTTTAGTTTTCCTGGGAACCACGTTTAATTCTGCAATTATTAATTTCTACAGTAAGAGCTATTCCTGCAGTTCACTGAAGGGTAGGATATGGAATGTCGGATGACCTTCCTTCTTCCTACACCTTTGAAATCGGGAGCAAATGCATCATTCACATGAGACGGCAAACCAGCCCTTGACCTCAAACAGACAATATAACGGCTCAGCCAGCCCAAGCAGGAATAGGACAATTCTCCTTAATAAATCCAGCAAACTTCACCACGCTGGATATAGCTTCCTTGAAACTGGACACTGGAAAAAAAGTTCTGCCTTGAGACCAGTTCCCTCAATTCCCATGAAAGGGACAGTGCCCGTTCGATTATTCTTAATATCTAACTAAAGCAAATTAACTTTGGGAAAGTAGGAGCTAGTTCGAAACAGAACCCGCATGACCAGATCTCTGCTGGTCTCTGGGTCTTGAAGTGGCCAGATGATGACTTGAAGTTGGCACTGGAAAATGTGGGAGACCAGTCATGGGAGTGAAGCGGCAGAAAAATCCTGGTGGTTGGTTATTCTGAATTCACAGGGAAGATCTTAATAGGTCATTTGTTATTGAACAATATTAAATTAGGACTCCTGAGACATTTTAAATGTGTATCCTCAGAAACTCGTCCTTGCCAGCCTCCTGGGCCCGTCCCCACCCACTGCATACACCAAGACACATGCCACACATTGATTGCCCTACTGTGGGGTCCAACATGAAGCCCCCCAAACTGGCTCCTGTGGAATATGTCTGAAAACATGCACTAATGTGTTCCTTGGCACTCTGGGAAAGCAGAATATTTCAATGACTCAGTTTTCTCCACGGGAAATTATTCTGTTGGAGTGTGTAAAATAACAAGTGAGTAGCAAAGTTGCATGTAGCAAAATGTAATTGCACTGATACTTAAATCCAGGAGGTGTATTGCTAGACCTTTATGATTTATGAAGCTTTTCCTATGTGGTTTTCAAGGAAAATCATTTTTCCATTTTTGGTATAATATGGTTCTACTTCCAACAACTTCCCTGTGGGTTTATTTTTGATCACTTTTTCATAGGGTGAGGCTTGTTTGTGCAGAGGCCATCGCGGCAGTGGGAGAGCTGGTGACTGAATTGCAAAAGCAGATAACTATCTGAAAGGAAACGTAGGAACATTCCACACAAATGTGGTTTTGCAGGCACAATTCTTAATTCTGGAGGCTTCTGCAACTCCTCGGGCCCTTTCAACAGAGTGTACGTCGGCTGCAATGCTCCTCATTTTCAGATGCTGTTACCAAAGGTCCACATAAGGTGGAAAGCAGCATCACATGCCTCAAAGTAGCTCTGCCAGACGTGCTATGCGCTGGTGCAGCCTCCAGCTAAGAGTGAGCCACGCGCGTCCCCTTCGATCCCAGTGGAGCGGAGAAAACCTTCCTTCCTTCTCAGTTCCATCAGTGTAGCCAATGCAGTCTCCCTCCTATCCTAGCCTTTTGATACTCTGCCCAGGAAGCCAAATAAATGCATAATTCTAACTAGCTCTAATTGCATTTCCCAGCTCACCTATCAGAACGGTGTTTCTATTGTGGCTGACTTTTGTTAACAGCTGCAGCGGTCTCCTGCCGCCTCCTCCCCACACCAGCACTCAAAGACGAAGGTCTCTGGGGATTGACAGAAAATGACCTGCCGCTTTGGGTATTTCGTGGCTCCGTGTGTGTATGTTTTGTTTCTTCTATTCATGATTAAAACTACAAATTTAGTTAATGTACAGCACAGACTTTGTGAATAAATCTACACACACACACACACACACACACACACACACGCACACACACACGGCTCTGTAATTGCTTTTAAATGCTGGAACCAAGGCTGTCATCTACTCTCCAGACACTCAACTCCCCCCTGCAACCCTCCATCCCTCCCTCACCACACCTCCCACCCTGGTCCCACACCAACCTTTTGTTCTGATGGCAAATCAAAAATCCCAGAGCTTTTCCCAGCCAGACCTGGTATAAAGTGGACCAATTTTCTGTGTGGCCAGCCTCTTTAGTTGCATTTCTGGCAGATTAAAAACAAAAGATATGACCAATAATACTCATAAAATACTGTGCTTGCTTGATGTTCCCCCTTAGGTTCACTGCAGAGACACAACTGTCCAACCATTTATCACTCAGAAATGTTTTACTGATCTTCTGGAAATATGTCATCATTTAGGAGTATTATATATCTTTCTAAAATCACTCAAGATTTATGGTGGTGACTTGAATTCCTTTAGAGCTATCTGCTTCACACTTTTGAACGCCAAAGGAAGACAAAAGATTGTATTTTAAGGAATTTAGACCAATGGTTATGAAGAAGCCAGAGACCAGAACATATCCTGAGATTAGACACAAACAAATGAGAAAGATGATTGCTGCAAGCGATGGGAGCCCTCTAGGATTCAGCAGGACTCCACCCCACCAGTCTCCTGCCCTATATCCAATCATTTCCGCGCAGGTAATGAGCCGTGGAAGTCCAGTTTTTACCTAATCAGTTCTATCACTCATTGGCTCATCCTACCCTGAGATCCCTAAAGGTTCTGGAGAATGGTGATTTCAAACTAAATCGTTTACCAAGGCTGATTTTTGAATTACTAAGAAGGCACAGAACTGTGGAGGGATGTGCCTCTAGGACGGATAAATCTTCCGGATAAATGGAAGGAATATGTAGAAAGGTTTTATGACAGACAAATCTGCAATAACCTATCTGAAAGAGTGAGTAAGCTCCTTAGAAATGACCCTGGCGTGAGACCTGTGTCAGTGTTAGCAGAGCCACCATCCCCGTTACTCCTCCAGCAGAACACGTTCCTGGAAGCCCTGAGGAGCATCCATCAAAACAAATGGGCTGCTTTCTTCGGGGGGGGATGCTGCCACCCTTGGAGTCCAAGACACACGCATTTTCCCCTGTGACATGAAGCGGCATAAAGAACGGTTGCCACCATTCGTGACCAACAACCCACAAGGTTCAAAGTGTTCGCACAGGATAAGAATGTTGACAGCATCCTTAGAACAGACCCAAGCTAACGGGCCTTAGAACTGAATGGAGTTAGCCTCATCAGCAAGAACCAAGAAAACTCACCAGCCTCGGAATTGATCAAGGTCTTTGCTCAAGGAGAGATTCCTAAAATGCAAAGCAAAAAAAAAAAACATGATTTTTTTTTTCCAGGATGGGTAGCTGGGTTCTCATTTGAGCCCAGGCTTCTGACAGAGGAACATGAATAAAGTCCCCTCCCTCTTGAGAGAAGCTGATGCCCATATAAGGGCAGTTTTCTTCTGGAGAAAGCCCCAGGGGACCATCCATTACCCCCAGGACAGTCACTTCTGTTTAATATGTACGCAAGGCTGCTCGGGGGATAATAGGACACTTGGGGATGCATGCCATCAATAAAACAAGGATGTTCAACCCTGGATTTCACTTTCCCTTCTTGCCCGGTTACTTATTTTCCCAGTTCCCTGGTGAGACTAATGCTAGCCTAGTTCAACAGGGGCAGAATGAAGGCAACGTTGAAGGTGAGGGCAATGTTCAGTACATTTGTCCCAGCAATTCAGCACAGATACCTGCTTAGATGGAAAAATACGGTTAGTGTTTGTGCCTCCAGAGTGTCAGGGAGCATTTTCAACTTAACCTGTTCAGTACTTCACATTGCATCTTGCATCCGTGTGTATTTGTTTCACTGTGAAGGTTAAGGGAGACAGATGAAAATCTGCACACAGACATTCACATGCCAAAATTGTGAGCCAACATCCAGACTCCCAAGAAAAGAATGTGGAAAAACTGGCAAACTCTAGAATTACTCTCAACGTGGGTGAGCCCTCAGCAGGACCCTGAACTGGGTGACTCAGTGACTGAGGGGATCACCTCTGGCAGCTGGCGTTGCCTGGGCGACCCCCTAGAGAGGCTCTATTTGGGAACTGTAGATGATTCAGGGACTTCCCTGTTGACAACTCAAATGCCCTCCCATCTCCCTCTAATGCTTTCACCTGCTCGGGGGGCACCTCTATCTAGAAATACAAGTGTGGTGCCCAGGGATCAACTTAACATTCTTGATTCCAGTGTTTTTTGACTCCAGTCCTTGTGATAGGAGCAGTCTTGAAAAGTCAGCTCCAGGTGCCTGCAATTAGGTTGGAGTCTGTCTCAGCCAGAGGCAGTGATTCAAGTCTGCTCCCTTTTCCCTGTGGCTCTCCCCACTCTTTGGCCTGGATGTCCCCATGAACACTGCTGGTAAGTGGGCATCATGGCCACCATTGGCCTGCTCAGACCTCAATCTCTGAGTCTTCTCCTTTCTAGCGAGACCTGCCCTCTCAACCCTCCTACAGTCCCGTATCTTTAAGTAGTGTTTACATGCACGTATCTTCAGCCTGATTCCCTACCCTAAACTCCAGGCTTAAAAATCAAACTATGGCCTTGACATCTCATGGGGATATTTAATAGGCTCTCAAGCTTCACATTTCCCCAGCTGAGCTCCCGGTATCCTCCCTCACAGCCTTCCCTATCGCAGCAAATGCCAACTTCGGGCTTGCAGTTACTCAGGCAGGCCAATCACCTTATTATTCTCATTGGCTCCTCTCTTTCACTCCCAACGTGCATTGAGTCAATCCACAGATCTTGTTTACTCTTCCTTCAAAGTACACACAGAGCCTGACCACTTCTCGCCACTTGGATCTCTCCTACCCTGGTCCAAGCCACCAACATTGTGGCTCAGATTCTGGCAGTGGCTTTGTGGCATTCTCCCTGCTTCCTCCCGCGAATCTCTCTCGTTTACTCTCCTATGTCAGATCACGCCATTCCTCTGCTCCAGACACCTCCGCTGGCTTCCTATCTCATCCAGAGAAAATACTGAGTACCTCTATGACCCCCGAGGGCTCACTGCTCCACTCACGTCTCCCCAATCGCCTCTCCACCCCACCCCACACCCATCTCCTGGCTGGTTTTGACTAAGTCAGGCAGCCTCCTGCTCGGGGACCTCTGCTCTTGCTGTTTCTTACCTGGCCTTCCACGTGGCCCCTTTCTCTTCACCTTCATACTTTTAACTTCAAAGTCACACTCCCCTGACCACTCTCAAATGGACCCAACTTCCTTACCAATGTTTTTTTATGCTCCTTTCCGGTCTTGTTTTTCTCCTGAGTACCCATCACCCTCTAACCTAGTCAACGTTTAATTTTTGTGGGTACATACGAGGTGTACATGTTTATGGGGCACAAGAGATGTTCTGATACTGGCATGCAATGCATAATAATCACATCATGGAAACAGGGGTATCCATGCCCTCAAGCATTTATCCTTCGTGTTACAAACAATCCAGTTATATTTTTTAAGTTATTTTTAAATGTACTATTACATTATTGTTGACTATAGTCACCCTGTTGTGCTGTTGAATAGTATGTCTTACTCATTCTTTCTAATATTTTTGTACCCATTAACCATCCCCATCTCCCCCCTTCCCCTCCCCTATTACCCTTTCCAGCCTCCGGTAACCATCCTTCTACTGTCTATCTCCTTGAATTCATTTGTTTTGATTTTGAGCTCCCACAAATAAGTGAGGACTCGTGATGCGTGTCTTTCTGTGCCTGGCTGATTCCACTTAACATAATGACATCCAGTTTCATCCATGCTATTGCAAATGACTGAGTCTCATTCTTTTTCATGGCTGAATAGTACTCCACTGTGTATATGTACCACATGATCTTTATTTATTCATCTGTTGATGGACACCGAGGTTACTTCCAAATCTTGGCTTTTGTGAATAGTGCTGCAATAAACATGGGAGTGCAGACATCTCTTCAATATACTGATTTCCTTTCTTTTGGGTGGATCCCTAGCAGTGGGATCACTGGATCATATGGTAGCTCTATTTTTAGTTTTTCAAAGAATCTCCAAACTGTTCCCCATAGTGGACCACCTAACCTATTCTTTATTTTTTTATTGTTCGGCTCTCTCATTAAATAGAAATTCCATAAGGATGAAGATATTTTTCCGTTGTGTTCCTAGCATGTGTAAGAAGACACAGAATGCATTTTCACTGTGTGAATACCTTTTATCTTGTGGCATCGATGATCCAGGGCCAGAGGAGCATCCAGAAAAGGACAGCAGAGCCTCAGGTGCTCACCAGTGTCAAGGAAGGTCTGAAAATAGCTTTGATGCAAACTGTTCATCTTCATTACTGGTACCTTTTGTGCCAACTACTAGAGGTACTTGTTACTTATTAGCAGAATGACTTTACACACTTCAAATAAATTAATGCCGCTTAATACCTGATGCAGTTGTTAGAAGTGAGATAGTCACATGCCAATCAAGTATGGCAGGGGAAAAACGGAGGAAGATGAAAGTGCAAAGAGAAAGAATTTAGCATTCATGATATGGATGTCTCACTTTTTAAAAATTTTGTATGTAAATATTTTTATTTTGAATGGTTCAGAGCAAATTGTGATTAATTTTTAGGTACTTCAAAATTCATGCATTCGTAAATTTTTTAGGACATTCTAGTTAATTTTCTAAATTAACTAGATGGGAGGGGACTAAGAGAGGATCCACACGACAAAAGAATAGAAAATATTTTTTTCAAACAATGTGAGAACAAGTTTGAAAGATAAGGTGATTCGTAAGCTGAAGTGAGACAAATTGTCAAGAAAGGACTTCATTGTGTCAAAATAGCAGGTGAGAAGAAGACAAACTTGGAAGTCATTGGTTTTAGCAATGAAGGAGCTCAAATAAAATCAATTATTTATGCCTATTTATAACATTTTAATTTTAATATGAATGCAAATTAATAGAAAATTTGCAACAACACAAGAAACATTCAATGTTATTATTTATTTATTTATTTTAGATGGAGTCTTTCTCTGTCACCCAGGATGGAGTGCAGTGGCATAATCTCCACTCACTGCAACCTCCGCCTCCCACGTTCAAGTGATTCTCCTGCCTCAGCCTCCCGAGTAGCTGAGATTACAGGTGCCCACCACCACACCCGGCTAACTTTTGTATTTTTAGTAGAGACAGGGTTTTACCATATTGACCAGGCTGGTCTTGAACTCCTGACCTCGTGATCTACCTGCCCTGGCCTCCCAAAGTGCTGGGATTATAGGCGTGAGCCACCGCGCCCGGCCCATTCATTGTTATTTACCCAGATTCACCAGTTTATATTTTACTATACATTTGCTTTATCAGTTGAAAGAAAGAGACAGGGAGGGACAGAGACAGAAAGGGAAAGAAATGGAAATGAAAGTAATTTGGCAACATTGGGTTCCTTTACCCCTAAATACCTGAGTGTGCATTCAACAAGAACAAAGGTTTTCTCTTATATGACCAGGGTACAACTATCCAAAGCAGAACATTTTAACATAGAAATAATATGATTATCTAATCCACAGCCTAGATGCAAATTGTGTCAACTGCCCCAGTGATGTCCTTAAAACTGCCCCCTCCAGCCCAGGAACAGGCCAGATCCCACATGCATCTGCTTGTCACGTCTACTTCGTCTCCTTGCATCTGGAACTGTTGCTCAGCCTCTGTCTTTATTCATCTTAACATTTTGAAAAGTACAGGCCACTTACTCTGTAGATGTCTCCTCACTGGGGGTTGCTGAGGTTTCCTCCTGACTAGATTCCTGTTCTGCACTATGGCAGGAATTACACAGAAACACATCCTTCCCATTGCAGCACATGAGGAGGCCCAAGATGTCACTGTCCCAATATTAGTGATGTTAACTTGGACCACTTATTTAAAATGAAATTCACCAGGTTTCTGAACTGTAAGGTTCTACTTTTCAGTTTGTAATTAACAAGTAATTTACGGGGACATACCTTGAGACCTATTCCTCATTTAACTTTCACCCACTGCTTTTAGGATCTATTGCTAATTTTCTCATTCCATCACTGCTTTGATCCATCCAGAAATCATTTGTATTTCAACACTGCACTTTTCCATTTTAGAATTTCCATTTATTTTTACAACTTCTATTTCTCTGCTGAGATTCCTGGTCTGTCCACTTAGAATAACCACATTTTCCCTTAAGTCCTTGAACATACTTATAAATGTTGTTTTAAAAGTCCTTGACTGCTAAATCCAACATCTAGATCAAATCAATGTCCATTTCTCTTGGCTCTGGGTAAAATCTTCTGGTTCCTGTGCATGTGTAATCATTTCTTATTAGACTACACACTGTGGATGCATACTCTGGAGACTTTGGATTCTGTTATGTTCTTCTAAAGCATATTAGTTTTTGCTGTAGCAGCCATTTAATTTGACTGAAAAACTCCAAACCATCCTCCCTGCAGTGGGTAGGAGGGGACACTGCTGAGTCTCTAGCCTCACAGCTGTTCTTTTCGCAGGGAAATGTGGGGGCTTCCCCATGCACATGCAGTCCGGTGGTTACCCAGAGGCAGGAAAAAGTGCCTGCACAGATTTCATTGCTATCCTTTCTGTACTCTTGATTTCTGGAACTCCCCCTCCACTTTTGAGCTGCTATCAGTTTCAAACTATGCCCGGTGACTTCTCTAGCAGATAAGGGTACCAAGTTCTTCTTGAGTTCTACCCAGGCACAGCATGGTAGAACCCAAGAAGTTTTGGGAGTACCTTAAGGCAAGAAAAAAAGGAGAAGAAATGCAAATGGTACCCAGTGAATTCCCATCTTTCAAGGGTTGCCTCCCCAGTTGCTGCCGCCCTTTCATCATTCTCCAATGCTTTTGAACAGTTGGTTTTTATATCTTGTCCAGACTTTGTAATTGTTATCTGTGGGAAGGTTATTCTGGGGCAAGCTTCTCCACTATTATCAGAAGCAGAGCCTCTGTAATCATCTTTTTAAATCTAGAAATTCTCATGGTTTCTTAGAGCTTCAGGCTTCCTGTCAGTATTTTACATGACACTGTAAACTTTCCATCTACATTATTATTCTTTCTATGATACAGAATCCAGCCTTTATTCTTGAATTTCTTCTTACCACTTACCTGAGTGAAGCATCTCTGCCTAAATTCTAAAAGCATATTTCCAGTGGTTCAAGCTGAAGTCATCTTCTTTAGCAAATGGGAAATCTAACAGGTATTGCAAATCACATAATTGGGGCTATGCAAACTTGGGTGTTAGAAAAAATGAACATCTCAGAAGGAAATCTCGCTCATCATATAACATATGCATATTCATATATATGTATAGATAATTTAGGAAAGCTGAGTTTATATAGCTGCAAGTCTATATGCCTAAGGAGAGTGTTAACTGAACTTTGTGCCAAAACTTTAAATATACCCGAGATACTTTTCCAAGTGTCTCCACTCTATTCTGTCAAAGCCACACAAATTTTTAAATAACAGTCCAAATATGCACTGTCCTCTTTTTACGTTTTCCTCAAAGCGCAGTTCATTGCCCCAACCCTTCCTGGAGGCAGATGAGTGCATGCATCGAAAGCGTACCCCGCCCTGTGTGTGCATTTCTTGCTTAGTGCTTCCATTTTGTCACAAGTAACATGACTTCTGCGTCCTCTTCCTTCCCCAGAGCATTTAGTCCCGGGCTACTGGGAGAAAATGCAATCTCTACGACAAAGCCAGCTCCACCTTCTATTGGTCCCCTACTGTTGGGTGAATAGTCCTCCAAATGCTGGCAGGAAGGGGACTGACTGCTAAGGAAGGAAATCTCAGGCACTTCCCATATCTGAAAGGAAGGCACAGGAAAAGCCTCAGGATGGAACCCAGACTGGATGAAACCGGGAAGATTTTGCTAGACAGAAATTAGAAACGCTCCTACAAAGAAACTGAAGTTCCGTGAACACCCTGTTGCTGCCCTGCAATTTAGTGTCATACTCTACTTGTAACTCTAACCTAACAACGTGTCATCTTTACTTTTTATGTTATTTATTTACAAGTGCATTTTCAGTATCAACCCCTTCATTCATTAATCCTAATGTGGCCTTTTCCAATGTCTACTTACCATTTTAAATACTTACTATAATTTACAGGGCTTTCTTGAACACATCCAAGGTATATTATATGAGGCTAGCTTAATGGAAAGTCTTGTATACCAAAGCAGGAAAAAAAAAAAACACACATTTAATTTATGATGGCTTTGAATTTTGATCATAATTTACTCATGGAGACCTATTCATACAAAGCAATACCAATACAATTTTTCAGAAGCAATGAAAAAATAAAACAATAAATGCTGATCTTATTCGTTTTTTCCTGAAAGTTCAGACATATTTCATTCTGGGATTATGCAAATTATGCTTAACTGGAGAAGACTTAGGTTATTATAATTTCTCTTGAGCTAATTCTATTAGCTTAACTTTTGGAAGCATTTTAGCTACTAGAATTTTCAAATGTATGTGTTTTTCTTTTCTCCTTAAAGAAATTATCAAGGGCTTGCCCCAGTTCGAGGTCTTAAAACACCAAAAGAGATAGATGTAAATGGAATTAAGAAAAAATATCACTCAAAAAAATTATGACCAAAGAAGAATGATGTTTTGTAAATTCTTTCATGTCACCTCCGAATTTAAATCACAAATTGGAGTCTGATTAAAAATAGGAGCAAACTCTTAATAAGGATTTTTGTAGAGTACGTAATACATATAAAACTCCCCTCATGGAAGCCAAGCAGTCTTTTTTCCAACAAGATGAAATCAATCATTTTTCAGGGCTCACCATAGTAAAGCAAGTTCATACAGTAAGTGAAAGATACATACATTAAGAAGACAAGGTTCTTGACTCAATGGGCTTAGAGTTGAAAGGAAGATGAGGTTTCTAAGAAGACAAATCACTCCTGGGCAGCTAGAGGCTGCAGCAAGTACCTCCAGGACACTCCACTCAGCGGGCAGGCTGGGGAAGCCCGGAGGAAAAGGAGTCTCCTCAGACACCAAGAAAGGCTTCTTGAAGGAGACTGTGTTTGAGCTGGGATTTGCTCAGGAGAATTGACTGTCCCTGTGAGAAGGACTCACATAAGCAAAGGACACAAAAGGGGAAACATTAAGGGACAGTCCCCAGGACCAGAGGGAGGCTGTATAAGGTGAAAGCTTTGGCGCTACAAGTAGATTAGGATGGGGAATATGGGGCCTAGCCAATACTTTGATATGTTTGGGCTTCCTTTTGTAACCTGCGAGCACCCCTTGAAGGTAGAGGTTGGCTGAGCGTGAGAGTAACATGATTTAGACATGGGCATTAGGCCATGCTATGGAGATAGCTGGGCCGCTGAGTGACCATCACAGCCACGTGTGCCCTCCAGCAGCATGAGGGTCCAGATTAGCGCAGAACTCTGGGGTATTAAAGCGGGGTGGGAAGGTTACATGAAGCCAGAACCAGCAGGGGTGGGAGGAAGGGGACGGCTAACAATGACAGCGGCTAACTAGATGGCTGGTGACACGTTCACAGGAGCAGGGAAATCACAAAAAGGTGGAGGTGGAGGTTTGCCGGGCAAATGGAGCGCCTGGGGGTACCAGCGGCTCTGAGGCTGCCTAGGTAGGAGAAGCTCTACGTGCGGTCTGCAGGCAGATGATCACGAATCTGAAGGTAGTGAATAAAACACGAAAGGGAACGCAGAAGACATCATACGACAGTCAAAACCAGATGCAGCGGAGTCCATTGTTCAAGAGGAAGAGCAGAGAACAATGACACAAAACAGCGGAAGCGGGGTCCCACAGACAGGGTCACGGTGCAGAGGGGCGCACAGGGTCTGAGAGTCTGGGGGAACAGAATGCTACTGACATAGTGCATGGCTTCTTAACAGCCTCACAGCACGGCTGCCACAGAAGCAGGGCAGAGTCTTCCCAACAGTGAACATTTGTCTGTGTGTGCCTGGGGCCTGCATGGGAACTTGAGACTTGGAGCTGGAACTAGGTAGCGGAACTCAGAAAACGGAGTCAGGCGTGAAGCTCACAGTAAGGACCAGACAATCCAAGGAGGACTGAGATCCAGAGAGAGAACATGAGGGCAGGGATGCGCTTCATGAGCAAGCCTAATGAAGAGGCTCCGAAAGCCAGGGAGTGACGGAGAGGGAAGGGATGTAAGCCAGGTTCTTTCTGGCAACGTGCAGCTTCCAAACCCCAGTTCATGAAAGGACCAGCTTTACTGTCTGATGCACACTCTTCGAATTTAGCAATAACCTCTACCAACCAACAATCTCCGTTTCCAGGGATGATGCTGGCTGTTCCTTCAGAGGTGTCGAACCGACGTCCTGAAGTCCTCTGCACTGACTGGGACACCGCAGATCCCTCAGAGGGAAGGAATCCTGCCTTTTCATTACAGATGTGGTGTATGCTGACAGCTCTCTTCACAAGTCCGAAGTTGAAATCACTTCTATGGGCTTGAAAAGTCTCCTTTTCTATGACAGATTAAAGAAAAAATTTTCTTCCATCAGAAAAAAAAATAAAAAAAAATAGGGCTTACACTCTATTTTTAGGGGCAAAATAGCAGCAGCAGCTGAAAGTAAAAACCTCTGGACTCTCACAATCCCATAAATAAAGCAATAAGATTCTCTAATAAAGCGGGTTAACGGGATAACCTGGACCAAGTCTCTAAATACCGAAGACCCATGGAGGGAACAGGTCCATTTAACTAAGACTTTAATCAGAGGCCACTGATTAATCTTAATCCTACAAATCATCCACTGCGACTCAACCCATAAACTGCGGGATCTTTCATTCTCATGCCTCATAATAGGTGTGGGAGGAGCCCAACTGACATAAGAAGACTGTGGCATGACATCATAAAAATCACCAAGTGGCATTGTTAAACACCCACACACGGTTAGGATGCCGCGCGGCTATGCTGAGCACAGCACGCACACTCAGGAGTGATCTCTCCATTGCTTCTCTGCTGCGTGGGTCACGAGGCTTCTCATTAGTTATCCAAGTCCTCGTCTAATCACAAACGCTTCAGTCAAAAACCAGGGCATGTGAGAGTTTATATAGGAAACAGGACATCTAAACCTGGAATGAGGGAAGGGAGGAAAAGGAGGGAGGAGTGGGGAAGGTAAGACTCACCTAATTCATTTTGTTTTCTATCACCTGGTACTTCCCCTGGTCTTAGTGGGCCCACGTTGCGCTGGCACATGCTTCAGGCTGTAGCCCAAGGCTGGTTTAACCTACTACAGGGTTTAAGTTTTCAAAAACATTTTCAGCAGATGCACTAAATATGGTCAAATATTTCAGTGTTGTTCCTAATTATTTGAAGTTAACTATCTAAAATCCACTGACTATAGATTACCTTCACCCAGGTCTTCAGCCCCAGCTGATTCATAGGACTGTTTAGAATTAAAACCCAATTTTCCTTCCTTAATCCACAGACAACCCCAACCACACTTAAAGGACAGCTAAGAAGCTGCAATCCCTTCCCAGCAAATAGTGCTTATCATCTTACAGAGCAGGTTCACATCTTGTCACTTCACTTTGACCTCCTGGTTATCCTGCCTATTTTGTAGGAAAGGAAACTGGGGCCTACAAAGGTTGGGTCAATTGCCCTAGATCATGTGGAGGGCAGTTGGTGCAGCCAGAATTTAAACCACCTTGGCTCTGTCTCTGGTCCTCATAGCTTCTCTACCAGAACTACAGGACAGGAAGAGCTAGAAAAACCATTCCAGAGCTCAACTGTAACTGGGCATAAACTCTGAGCTCATTAGAAAACTAGAAAATTACATCCTTTTGCTCTTGTTCACAACTTTTAAGTTGTACTTATCCATAAAGAGGAATTAACCATGTGTATAGATTGTGGTAACCTGGTTTGCATATGATTATCAGGAAAAGAAACATGATTATGGGGCCGGGCGCGGTGGCTCAAGCCTGTAATCCCAGCACTTTGGGAGGCCGAGACGGGCGGATCACGAGGTCAGGAGATCGAGACCATCCTGGCTAATAAGGTGAAACCCCGTCTCTACTAAAAAAATACAAAAAACTAGCCGGGCGCGGTGGCGGGCGCCTGTAGTCCCAGCTACTCGGGAGGCGGAGGCAGGAGAATGGCGGGAACCCGGGAGACGGAGCTTGCAGTGAGCTGAGATCCGGCCACTGCACTCCAGCCTGGGCGACAGAGCGAGACTCCGTCTCAAAAAAAAAAAAAAAAAAAAAAAAAAAAGAAACATGATTATGGTTGTTTTTCCCCCTCTAAGTCTAGTTGGCAGAGAGAAACTTCGTCCTTCCTTGGCACCCGTCTCAACTGTCACAGACAAAGCTGTCCCTCTGCGATGAGGTCTCTCTCCACCCCCCACACCCCACTGTCTTTTGGCAGCTGGAAGTTTGAGGCCTGTGGGAAACTGAGGAGTAATCTTTAGTCTGTGTTTTTTCTTTCTTTAAGTCACCAACTCTGAGAATTCTAGGTGTTACTCTGTGCGCGTGCGCTCCGCCATATCAACTTTCACAACTTGGGATCTGCTAGAAAATGGGCTTCTGAGCTCCCTTCCTGTCCCTCCATGTAGGTCTCAAGCTTCCTCTGTCTCTGCTCCCTCCGCAGGTTTCTGCCTTTCCCTTGTCCACAGCCTTGGTGGGACCCGCCATTGTTTGCTCTTCTTTCTAGAGAATGAGTCTTGTCTCCAATTGATGGGAAAAACTGCTCAGGACAAGACCATCAGAACAGCACTTGGTTACTGATTTGTATGCTGTGCATATGTTCACTGTTCACATAGTAACAGATATCTTATGAGTCATACTGTGTGTCAAGCACAGTGCATACTGCCCTGGGCATTTACTCAACACCAGCACTGTGGAGCACCCATCATGAGTGTCTGTAGGCCAGGACTCACAACTATGTGCATCTCTCTTCATCAGGCACCTCGTCAAAAGCCATCCACAGTGTGGGGATAACGCAGCAAGTATCTGGTGAACGTGTGTGTAGTAAGTACCACTTCATTTTCCCCTCACTGGACACCATTTACAAAGAGAGGAAGACCTGTGAAAATTCCCATGAGGCAGCGCAGAAGCATCCAGAGGCCACCGTACATGTCTCGTGGCCACTCTCCAGCCGGTGATGGCGGTCTGCACAGGGCTTCTTCCTGGGGTGACTCCCAAGTAACCTCCCTTCAGCTTTCCCCCTGCTGTTCTGTGGTGCTTGTCTTCCAGCAGAGTCTCTCTCACTTTAACAATTAAATGGACAACCCAGGAAACCTACACTTGGAATTCAGTGAAGAAA
This sequence comes from Macaca mulatta, assembly GCF_049350105.2. Classification (NCBI taxonomy): domain Eukaryota; kingdom Metazoa; phylum Chordata; class Mammalia; order Primates; family Cercopithecidae; genus Macaca; species Macaca mulatta. The sequence goes on from NC_133423.1 coordinate 5,336,672, forward strand.
TGTTAGACTCCTATGGAGTGTCTCATTAGGTTAAAGGAAAGTTACGGAAAAGTCTGATGGGAAAATGAGTTTCTACATTTTGCTTAGGGCCCAAAAAGAATCCTAGTTTTTGTTTCCATTCAAGTGCATATAGTAGTATTTATTTCGATTCAGGGAGATGCAGTTCGTTTTTAGGATTCACAAAGGCTTCTTGACATCAGATCCAAAGCTTGTGCCGTGAAGATATGGTCAAACATTCTCACGCAGCATCACTGAGCCGGAGAGCAACCTGAGAAACCTGAGAACTCTAGCTTTCTGTGTGGGAAGATTCCATCCGGCTTCATAAAATACTACCTGGATCTGAGAACTCTATGTGCAGGAAGATTCCATCCGGCTTTATAAAATAATACCTGGATCTTCAAGGTTGGCAAAGAAGAGAAAAGCTCCTTGGGAACTTAGTTTCTAGGTCTCACAGCACAAGCTCTGTGTCCTCAGAGTCGCCGTCCTCAAGGAGCCCTCTCACTGGTCACTGCTGCGGCCCCTACATGGACCAGTGTGTGTCCACAGCTCCTCCCCGATTCCCCATACCACAACTGGGAACAGTTAAACAAAACTCTGCAGGAAAGGGAGGGATACTCAAGGGGAATTTGCTGCAGAAGGAAGCATCTACCACGGTGAGTTTATGGGTCTTTGACTTGGGTACAAGAGAGAAGTATCACTACAGAGCTATGGCCCTACAAAGCACTCTTTTGCCCCAATCTCCTGTGAGTGTGCTGTCTCTCAAACCCAGATTCTATGGAGTTTAAGATGAGACGTCAATCCAGAGCTCATTCTTTCTCAGTTCTGACCAAGACAACCTCTCAATTCCAGTTCCCAATCTGAGGAAGAGCTGCCCCTTTCAGAAAAGGTACTGGGCCCTCCCCTTGGGCATTACATCAGTATACAGGCCAATGAGTCAATGATCTCTCCCCTACACAGAGAGCCTCTTAACACAGATGCAAGGATGCCTCCAAATGCTTTAAGCCTAGGTGCACCTGCAACAGCTACAAACTCAACATACCCAGGCAAATTCAATACTGCACTCCTAGAAGAAAGTTTATTTTCCTTCATTACAGGACAGAAGCAAAAGTTGCAACAAATTTCACCACTCATGAACCATTTTCCAATGTGCCAGCAACAGACGCCGTTGATAGACACCCCATTTGCAGAGGTGATGGGGTGATCGATAGCTTCTGAAAAGGAAGTTTATGACCCAGTCATATATCAGAAAGGTTAAAGTCCTAAGACAAAATTTCTGGAACATCTTCTCCTGTAGCACAGGTTTCCTCTTAGTGTTTCTGACTGTGAAGAAGAGATGGATGGGAGCAGGCAGGTAGCATCTCCTCCTTCCTCTGTCTTGATGTCCACCTCTGCTTCTTTATTTCCTTTTCCTTTTTCCATTTCTTTCTTTTTTTTTTTTTTACATTTTAAAAGTAATGGTCTTAAAGTTCTTCAGTCTTAAACAAATCATAGAAGGCTTTAAAAGTTGGTTTTGTGCATTTTGTATGTCATAGTTATAAGTGGATTTGAAGTCCTTATAATACTTTATAAATTTCATCAATCAACATCCAGGTAGGTAGAATCTTAGGTACATCATGATGGTTATGAATTAATACTAGACCTGTGTGTGCTGGGTTTGTCTCCAGGCCTTGGGTGAAGGCTGTGATGGGGTACGTGACATGACTCAGGAGGCACTCGGTGGGCATTCAGGAGAGGCAATGGTAACACAGCACCTCAAACATCTCAGGGCAGCTGGTCTACACCAGGTACACAGTAGGCATGAGGAGTGCAAAGATGGGAGAGGCAGGGGCCCTCACCTCAGGGAGCACATGGATACAGAGACCGTCCCTGTCCCCTCCATCCTCAAGTCTTGATTTCTTCCGTCTTTCGCAGGTTGGAGGTTAACTTGCTGCTGAAGAGATTTCAACAGCGTGGGAACTTACATATAATCTGAATAATCGAAAGTAAAAGAGTTCATCTCCTGGGTCCTACTTCTGCTGTTTTCATCCACTGCTTCCTACCCATGTGCTAAGCATTTTCATGCAGCCTCATCTGTCTTTCAATAAGAAAGCCAGTTGATAACTAATTCACACTTAGGTGGGCTGTTAAACCATAAAATGTTGACAAGGAAAACAACACTTAATAATAAATCATATCATGGTAACGTTTCTGTAGCCAGTAGGAAAATGGTTTCAGGTGTGAATAATTCTCACTACTTCATGGATCACACAACATAGATACTGTTCATTAATGACTCTAAAGTCAATACAGGGCATGAAACTGTAAGGAATTCCTTCCTACTATTGTCCAGGCAGTGAAATGGGACTTTTTTTTCGTTTTGGCCAGTGTTCACTCGTTCCACTATGTTTCTGATCAGATCTTCACATTTAATTTCTTCTTAGGTATTCATGCGTCTGGGAGTTCTTATTTACTGGAAACTCAGTATCTCCTGTTTGCAGGCAGTGACTGGGTGTTCAGTGAGTCCAGATATCTCTGGATGGATGCTGTGGATAAGTTTGGTGCCCAGTGGAATCTGTCTCATGCACAGAGGACGAAAATCCAAAAGCTCACATGGGTTCCAGCACAACAGATAGCCTGTTCCACTAGAGTTGTGTTAGGCGAGGTGTGCACATTTGTATCATCTGTCACAACTATTTACCCCTCTCTTTTCTCAGTAACAGCAGATACACTTGCCTATCGCCATGCGACTTGCGGGAGCTGATCCACTACCAGGCTTGGCCTGTGGCTTGCTTTGCCCACAACAGCATGAGCAGTGTGATGTGCAGCATATCTGAGCAGAAGCTTTAAAAGCAATTGTGTGGTTTGGTTCTTCCCCTTGTACTTCTCAACTTCCATGAAAAGGGCCTGTTGCCCCAGATCTCTGCTCCTTAGCCTGAGTCCTGGAATGAAAAGACATACAGTGTCACAGTAGTGAGATATTTTAAACAAGAAAGAAATGTTCGTTGTTATAAACCGCTGAGATTGGGGGGTGGTTGTCACTACAACACACCTACTACAATGTGATATGGGCACTAGGACAAGGAACATGCATTTCATCCCTTGTCACAATGATTTTAAAAATCCATTACTATGCACAGGACTTGGAGTGATACGGGTATCAGGCAGACAGGAAAACAAGTGCACTGGGATGCTTCCAAAGTTTTTAGGGATTTCAACAGTCCTTTCAATTGAAGAAAGACTGATCCTCCACCCCATGCAAAGACATTATTAGTGTGAAACTCCCAAGTGCTGTATCCTAAACACACCCCCTTAATAAGGGAAAGAAATCCTTCCTCCTCTGAATTATTAAATAAACAGTATGTTATTCATCAGATTTCTATATAATATTGCTCCTAATTGTACGTGTAATCATAAAATAATTCATAAAGTTTCAGGTCAAGGAAAGAAAAGTAAATATTCCATTTTTAGTCCTGACATGGACACCCCTAATAGTCACTAATAAGAATCTTGTTGATTGTATTTGCTACTTATTTTTAAGTGTCAGTGGATTAATACTATAACATGGTTTTTCTTGGTTGATCAGAAATGATACCTGTACATTCAGAGAAGTCATAACTGAATAGCTAGAAGTGTCAGATTACAGCTATGGGTGGTCTTCTCTTTTGTACTGTTGAATGAAGAAGAGACAAAATGGTCAAACCTTCTTGAAGTAACGCGTTGCAAAGAACAGTTCAACCTGAGTGGTAGATTTGAGAACTAAAGGATAAAGCAGCTACAGATGACAACTAACAGACTGACTGTGTTCTGCCTCCATTCCAAAAACATGTCACTAAAATGGCAGTGTCTTTGCTGATTAAGGCCATTAGTAAAAAAAAAAAAAAAAAAAAAAATTGGACTTAAGTCTCTTGTACACTTGAAATTTTGAAATTTACAGGTGATGGGTGAATTTCACTTATCACAGTGGAAATACTCGAGCCAATCAAAACAGAGGTGTACACAGCACAAGTAATTTATTAATTCACTGTTCTTTCCTGAAATGGGCTTGAGACAGTGCTATTGGCTCCATATTTTCTGATTGCAAAGTTTAAAGAAAAGGGCACGAGAACCACGAGACGACCCTGAGGCCAGAGCCCCATCCCATCACCTTCTTGCTGTTTGCCCATAAGCAAAGTGACTTCTCCAAACCTCTTTATGCTACACAGGACATCCCGCTGGCCTCACAGCCTGGCTGGAAAGATGAGGGGTGTGGTGTGATCGCACCTGGCACAGCCCTCACCCCAGGAAGGGTCACTGGGGCTGCCTCCCTCTTTAGGTCCCTTTAAATTAAATGTTTCTGTTCTATAGAAACACATTCATCTCCTAACTCTATTTCCAAGGTGTTTCTCCTTCCATATAAATCTGTAAAGCCTCTTTTTACTCTTAAAGTGAAAAGGACAACCTCTCTGATTTCTCTAGGACACTAAGAGAGCCACACCAAATGCTCTGAGACTGCAGAGGTGCAGGGAGCAGCTGTTTTTGGAAACACTTCAACATTGAACCCTCACTGGACACAATGACATATGTGTAAAACCTCTGGGAAGTCCTGTAGGAAAAAAGATTGATTAATTTGTAGGGGGGGGATTTGCAAGAAAAGTGTAGCATTATTTTTAGTACAGCATTTTAATTTTCATAACTGATCTGATCTCACAGTAAAACTTATTGAGCTCAATTAGTGAGAACTCAAGTCTTTTACTGAATTCTCAAGTCCTATTTTGATAAACTAAGGACAAAATGTTTCTAAATAACATGTAGAGATATAATTTACATACTGTAAAATGTAGCCTTAAGTGTCCAATTCAGTGGTTTTTAATATACTCACAGAATTGTGAAACCATTATCATAACTAATTTTAGAATATTTTTATAACCCCATAAACAAACCTCATGCCCATCAGCAGTCACTCCTTCCTCCCCATCCCTACAGACCCTGACAACCACCATCCTGTTTCTATGACTTTACCTATTCTGGAAATGTCAGGTAAATTGAATCATACAACATGTGGTCTTTTGTGACTGGCTCTCATTAAGTATGATGTTTTCCAGTTCATCTTTGTTGCAGCATGTGTCTGCCTTCACTCCTTTTTGTGGCTGACTAATATTCCACTCTCTGGATTTATCAAATTTTGATTATCTATTCATCACTTGGTGAACTTTCAGGTCATTTCCACCTTTTGACTATTAAGAGTAATGTTGCTCTGAACATTTGTGTACAAGTGTTTTCGTGGACATATGTTTTTACTTCTCTTGGGTATATCTCTGTGAGCAGAATGGCTACGTTGTATGATAACCCTATTTAATATTTGAAGAGCTGTCAGTCTTTTTCAAAGTGTGCCAGCTCAGTTTCTTTTGAAAACAAAAACAAAAACAAACTGGAGGTTAAATATTCAGTCGATGCAAAGCCCTGCCAAAGATGTTCAGTGACTCAGATGACACAGTCTTTGAGGTGCTCATTGAGTCAAATTCCTGTCTCCCTGCTGCCCCATATCCCTCTCCAGGATGCCCCCCTGTCTCAGGAATAAGGGGTCTCAGCCTCCCAAAGCACCCTATGAATGCCCACTGGCCTCTCTTACACAGTTGTTATGCTGACTTCTGGGCTGGTGGCCCTGCTGGGTGGGCAGCTTTGGCTGGACTGTTGGGGGTCAAGCCGGTCCCCCAAGGAGTCCAGACTCTGGCTGTCCAGTTGTGAAGGCTCTGTTGTCTCTGTCTCAACCCCAATCACTGTCATATTGGTTTTCAAAGTGTAATCTGGGAATCCCTGACGTGTTTTCAGGGATCTAAAAGCTCAAAATTACTTGTATGATAATACTATGACATTGGTATTATGTGCAGTGGGGTTTTCCAGAGCCTGCATGAGGTTAGGTATTTCGAAAGACTCAGTGCAGAAGCAGATAAGAAAACCCCGTTGCCTTCTATTAAGCTGGGCATTATACAGGTTTGTGAAAATGTGAAACAGTCCCACTCGTCTCACAATTTCACTTTCTTCTGGACATGGAGTTGAGCTGAACAAAGGCTTCTCCCACAGGCCTGCAACCTTCCCCAAGCTACACATGGAAGTTGGGCAGTTAGCCCCAAAGTTACTGGGTATCTTACATTATTCTGACATTCCTGTCATGTTTCCCACTCTGACCCCACAGAGCTCCACGTGGGAGAAACACTAGGATGAGATCTTTCACTTTTCTGACCCTCCCTGATCACAGAGACCTTGCACACGCCACCTCCTCCGCTCCCTCCACTCCTGACTTGTGGCCACTGCAGAGGTCCTGCCAGCCGGACCCATATCTCATGGTGGGAGCCATAGGGGAGCCTGCAGCTCAGAATCACAGAGGTGAAGATTTGGTTTCAGTGCCCCCCAAATACCATCACTGTGCACTTTGTTTATCAAGTGTTTCCCAAATTCATACAACCTCCTTTCTTAAAAATAACCTGTTAATGTCTTGGGGTTCCAGGTTTATGCAGAATGCTGTAGAAAGCATTGCCATTAGGAATTACACTTGTTCCTTAGTGACTACAGACTTGAGATATTTCTGGAAGTTCCTCATGGGACCTAAAGCTGGTTTTGGTTTTGTATTTGTTTTACTTAAGTTAGTCACATTTACAGGAAAACTGCTTCATGATCAACCCAAATAGAACAAAATAATCTCCAAATTCAGACTCTAGAGAAGTCCAGGTGCTTCCATGCACTTCACACATTATGAAATCCTAATTAGGAGAATAATATTGTTCATGCTCTTAGTATTCCCATTAAGAATGGCTCACTGGCTTCTAATTTTCCTGTGGAAGCACTTATCTCTCACTACTAGCAGTGGTGGCATTTGTGGAATATCACAAATACCTGTGGATCCGCAGGCCAGCGGATCTCCAGGCAGGGCCCGAGGATCTTAAAACTGGAGGATCCTGGAATAAGGGCCCAGGAAAGCTCCCAATATTTCTTTCTGCTCCATCATTTCCAACTCAGTTTTATTGTGTTAATGCCTGGATAACAGCCCCAAACAACTCCTTGGCTTCAAACGAAGGACAAGCATAGAAGTAAAGAAAGAATGGAGACCCAGTACTCCAGTGACTTTCTTTAGTCACTTAGTCTTCAGCCCAGTGAGGAAGCGCCCACGTTTCCACCCAAGCAAATGCCTCCTGATGGCCCTTTTGCAAATTAAAACATCATTTAATCAAGCAGTACAGATCTAAGTATATTTTATTCAAACCTAATTATTTAAAAATCCTTACTATCTCCAAATGATGCACAGAGTAGCTCTCTAATGATGTTGTATGTTGAAGACCACTTTGAATCTAAAAAAAGAGAGACAGAGACCCTGATTTCGTAGTGAAGATGCAACGACATATATTTCAACAATAATTAAATCCACCAATTCCACCTCTTTATAAGTGGAATAAAGACTGTAGCAGCATTAAGAAGTCCTATCTTTCTCCTTTTCCTTCTTGACTTCTTCAAGGCTAGAGGCCTATTAGCTGGCAGACTATTAGAATGCAAATATGATACAACCCAAGCAGCTCCAGCTTTGAAACAGAAGGGTGGCTAAGTACCTGCTCTCTTTCAATGCAATACTCCAGCAGCAAGGCTAGTCCAGTTTCTCCCATCAACAGTCAAACCCTGACCCTAAGCTTGACTACTTTCAGCTTTTGGGAAGCTCCATTCTACATTCTTCAATGGTGCCTAGCCCTATTTTACCAGTACATGGATGCTGGGATTGGGGGAAGGGAGCTGGAAGAACCAATCTAATTAAAACAACTTTTGCTTCATCTAGTTAACAGCAGGTAACACTGAGTTCTCTCCTTCCCATGGTGGCTCATGCCCCCTCATAACATGAAAGAAGCATTGTCCTTCCCTGTGCACACAATCTGCAACCAGAGAGAGCCACCAGCCACAGAAAGGATGAGGCCCCATATTAACTATTTTCTCATTTGTCAGCTTAAGGAAATCATTTTCTTCCATTTTTCCACTTCTTGAAAGTGTATCTACAGGTTTTTAGCCAAGAATTTTTGGATATAGTTGGTTTGGGGTTCACATATTTAATTTGCTATGTGTTTTTTTTTTTTTTCTTTCTGAGAAAGAAGAAGAATGCTAAATAAAACTCAACTTCAGGGCTCCTGTTATTCCAATGGCCATCACCTTGACTAGATTTATTTTCATTGATTTTGTTTATGGTCTTTCAGCCAATTATCAGTCAAGATGCTTTCATAAAAGACTGTGAAATTCAGAATAAAAGGCACAAAACTTATTGCTATGAATTGTAACCTCTGATAAACCAATGATATATGGCATGATTTGAGAAAAATTTTGTTGGCATATTGTCAAATGTATTTTTGACCACTAAAAAAAACCAGTCAGGGCCGGGCACGGTGGCTCAAGCCTGTAATCCCAGCACTTTGGGAGGCCAAGACGGGCGGATCACAAGGTCAGGAGATGGAGACCATCCTGGCTAACACGGTGAAACCCCGTCTCTACTAAAAAATACAAAAACCTAGCCTGGCGAGGTGGCGGGCGCCTGTAGTCCCAGCTACTCAGGAGGCTGAGGCAGGAGAATGGTGTGAACCCGGGAGGCGGAGCTTGCAGTGAGCTGAGATCCAGCCACTGCACTCCAGTCTGGGTGACAAAGCGAGACTCTGTCTCAACAACAACAAAAAAAAACCCAGTCAGTGATGTATATGCTCAAATCACAGTGGAACGCTGAAGTCACACTGGTCACAGATCTCTTTGATAATTCACTGGGCTTTTACTTATGTATTTAAAAGCCATGAGAAACCTGAGAAATGATCCAATCTGGCACCCTCAAGTTAACAGGGAACTCGGTTTCATAGAATTCTCTGTGAATCTGCTTTTAATTTACATTGATACTTCAAATTCTACATGGCAGATCTCAAGAGTTGTTTTAGATTCATTACCTTTTCCCCAACTAATTTTATAACTCAATAAAAACCATAGTTCTGGTTTTACTTCTGAAACATGACCTTAAATATATAAACTTATTTATCTTAAACAAAATTAATTGTTTGACAAAGAGTTAGCTGCTTGTAGCATGAAGCTTGAAAAGCCAGACACTGTAAATAGTAGCTGTAATTATTTCCTTTTTCAGTCTGAAAATGAACATCATATTCATGTTTGTTCACATTGCTGGTTCTCTTCCATGTGACAGTGTTGCTGAGGAATCCGCAGGATACAAGGGGTTTCTGAAGACTGGAAAAAGGCAAACAGCGTATTTTGAAAGTAGGTAAACAATAACCTTAGCCATCAAAAAAATACTACATATTTCGAAAGTGGGTAAACGATAACCTTAGAGTTAAAAAAAAATGCCGGCACATTCATCAAGCAATCAATCTGTAGCCACCTAGGAGAGTGTGCATGCTGGGTAGCTATCAAATTACTTTGTAAAAAGGAAATTAGGCCAGAGGAAATTAAAATCCATCCATGATAGAGCACGGGGCCACATAGATAGACTGAGTGAACCATGTATACTGCAGCGACCTCTTTCTATGTGAGGTCGCTCCATGAGACAGGATGAGCACTTTGTCAGCGAGAGCCTGCAAATCTCTAATCGCCTCTGAGAGCCAGTGACATGGGACCTTGTGATAGGCAAGCCATTTCATAATGAGTCCCTCCTGCTCTTTTAGTAAATAACTCCCTTGGGAAGAAGGCCAAGAAATCTCAGCCCTTTTTTGAGTTTATTTCTAGAGTGATTCCAGTTGTGCTTCACTAATGTTTCTATGTATCAACAGATAGGTGTACAATTGGCTGGAAACGTTTTCAGAGGCTTATATTTAAACTGGAAGGCATATTAATTTTATTTTTCTTTCCACAGGTAAAAAACTCCTTCTTTCTCCCACTGTAGGCTTTTTGTGTTTTCAACATACCCAGCCTCACTTGGAAAAATAAAAATAAAAATAAAGCACCCACTCACATGCGCAGCCAAGTTTCAGATACCAGTAGGCACAGGCTCTTCCAAATGTCTCCTGCTCTGGAGATGTTCGCAGTCCTCAAACCAAAACTGAAACAAACAAGCAAACAAAAAAAAATAAAAAACTTACTACCAAATACCCTAGGAACAAGACTTAAACTCTATTTGGAAATTGAATTTCTTCCATAGTCAATCAATATTTAATAAAGAGAGAAAAGGAGCTCATTACAAAGACCATCTTGTTTCTCCACAAGTCATCTATGTGAGATTCCAGAATTTCAGGGCGATAAGTTCTTAATTGGAACATTATATATTCTCTTTGCAGCCAGTAAGCACGCATCACTTCATGAGAAAGCACCGCGGCCAACATTTCTCCTGGTCTGCTCCGGGTTTCAGCGAAGGGCAGGCCTGGAAGCACCTTGGGAAACGAGGTAGAGCCAAGCTAACCCCGGAGAGCCGCTGAGCTTGCGGAGAGTTGAGTGATTACGCAGGCATAGTCTTGAGTTTTATTTTCAGTTTGAGTACTGCTAACTAGTCTGTACAGTCACAGGCTTACTGGAGGGAGTGTATTCTACATCAGCTATGTTCTGTCTTCCTTAGCAGCACTTAATGAGTCGACTGGAAAGCTGTTCCCAGCCAAGCCAATATCCTATGAGTTATAAATGACATTTCATGCTCATATGCAGATTTCCTGCACTGAAGTGAATTATTTACAAGGTTGGGCTTATGGATTCCAACGATCAGCTGCCTGAGATTTACACCCACCCGTTCTCTCTGCTCTCTTGCTGGGAGACTGTGACGTTTCCCACTGCCCTTTAACATCTGAAGATTTAACGGGAGCTGCCCTTCCTGAGGCAGGTGCTCCCTCACTTGAGAGGGTAACTGGAAAGGCCGTGCACCCCAGGAGCTGGAAGGTAAACTAAGGCTCTCCTAGAGTTGCTTCTCCCCGCCCTGGGAGGATGCTGTCTGCACGTAAACGCACAGGAGGAGCACCAGGAAGAATTTAAATTCTGGGGAGGCCTTCCTGCCCATTAGCAGTGATTTTATTACCTTGGGTTTTAGCTAATTAGTTTAATAATTTCTTCCCAAATGTGTGAAAATCCAAATTTTCTCCTAAAGGAAGCTCTGTGTTCAGCAGTGTGCTCTGTCCTCTGTGGAACAGAAGCACCGACATGTCGTTTCTGCCTCCCAGAAACTCCAGGGGTTGAAAAGCCGCCCAACTTACAGCAAGGATGATGAAAATATAAGAGTTCGGCACCAGACAAATCCACCAATGGAACAAAAAAAAGCAGCACAGAAACCAAGTTAGGTACACAAGGGTCTCTAATCTATGACAAAATCAGCATTTAAAATTAGTGAAAAGAATGGTTTCTTAAATATGTTGAATGAGAACAACTGACTATGCATTGGAAAAAGTAAAATGAAGATCCCTACCTTATATCATCAACAGAAATAAATATATGTTAAATCAAAGACCTAAATGTAAAAATAAAAACCAAAAGAACACTGGAAGAAAATATGGAGGAACATTTCCGTAGCCTTGCAGTGAGAGTGAACAAAATGAAAGAAGGGACAACATGACATATTTGGTTACCAAATTTTATAAACTTTTTCCCAGTAAAAACCAGACTAAACAAAATTAAAACATAAGTGACAAACAAGGGAGGGAAAACATTTACAACTGACTATTAATATCCCATATTCAGAGAAATCCAACTCATTGAAAGACAATGACAGACAATACCCTAAAGAGATAAAGAATACGTATAAGCAAAAAAGAAGTGCGCATGGCAAATAAATCTGTGAAAGGATGCTCAACCTCAGTATTGATTAAAGGAATAAGGAAGTGAATAACAACAAAATAGTTTCTGCCAAATCTGACTGTTAACACGTCATATATTGTTAACATTGATTGCTGTCGAGGCTGTGAAAAAACAGGCAGCTTCATAATTGTTGGCAGGAACAACCAACCGCTACAAACATTTTGGGGGCAATTTGGAATTATCTAATAAAATATATTTGCATATCCTTTGGCCATGCCATTTCACTTTTATGGATCTAACAAAAAATCAAATAAAAACATTATAAAGGTATATGTACAGGAATTTTGATTGAGTACTGTAACAGTAAACATTGCCTGCAGCCTAATATCTACCCGCAAGAGATGCTTTCATGAATTATGATAAGTTCATAAAATGGAATGCCATCGTCTCATTAAAATCTGTAAACAACCAAATTTCCATCAATAGGGGAATGGTTAAATAAATTGTAGCGCCGCCATTAAGTTGAATGTTCCGTAGCTACTAAAGAGAATGAGACAGAGCTGTACGTAGATGAAAGATGTCTTTGCTATCTCAAGTGAATAACGTTGTAGACAAATGATAGATACCATAGATGAATAATCAGATGATTGATGGATGATTAGATGCATCCTATATAACTTTTACTTCAGTCTGTATGTGTCTACGGAAGGAAAGGACCCTGAGAGTTTTCAGTGGCGGTGATCTCTGTAAGGACATTTGTTTTGTGTGCGGCTAGGAGCTTCACTATCATCTCACATTCTCATTCCGCCTGGTGGTGGGAGCACACTCCCAGGCAAGTCGGGATGCTCACCTTCCCCAGGACTGCAGATGTTGTCACATGTCAGGGCCGTCCATTCTGGCATCAGCAGAGACTCCCAGCAGCAGAGACCTCTCCCTCTGGCTGGGAAGCCAGTCACTGGATCAGGAACCCGTCAGCCCCACTCCTGCTCTGCAAGCTCTCACCCATCTCCACACAGAGAACACAGAGAATCGTTCTGCCACTGCTGACCACTGCTTGGCTATGGGAAGCTCTGGGCAGCTGTGAAGTCCCCTCTGCCCTGAGATCCCTACATCCACTGTCACTGTGGGCTCTTGGTGCTTCCATGGACCCTTACCTGGGAAAGGGGTCTCTCTATGCCCAGATTCCCCAATCCTTTCTGGTGTTTTTGTTAGCTCCATACGAGGTGTTCATGGTGCAGGAGAAGGATGACAAAGCTCGGTGCCTCTTCCGTTAGGGATCCACTAACAGAAGAGGGAGTATTTGTGCACTCCTCTTTCCCATCTGAAAGTCCCAGGGAATCTTGATCTTGTCAGGACTGGGTGCATGACTGTTGATGGTCAGCCATTCTTACAAACACATTTTATAAACTGAGTATTTTGTGTTCTCTGAATTCTAGGCTCTCAGAATTCAAAATTCAAGATGAACTTTCCCCCCTTTTTTTGCTGGTGTCGTGTCACTCATCCCTGAGCAAGGAACACAAAATACCAAAGCCAATTATGTGGTACGTTCAAAGGATCCAAAACCACCCGGGGTGAAGCATCAGGCCACCACGTTTGTGTTCGCCAAATGCCCAATCTCCCCGATCCTCTTATTCTCTCTTCAAAAACAGACACAAAACAACAGTAAGAAACATCCTCCATTCTAACTGAGAGCTGAGGATTTGGATGGTGTGGATGAGCTGGAGGAGGTTTTCCATTCCTAACACATGGAAGGCAACTGAATACATTCTCCTCAGCCACTGTAGTTCTCCAGAAAGCCCCTGGGCCTCAGTGGTAATGCAGGGCTCTCTTCTCCTTGACCCATCTTTCCCCTCCCCCAGTGCTCCTCCCTCTTCCTTCCTCTTCTGATGTGTGGAGTGGGTTCCTCTCAAGTAGGAACCCGGCAGGCACGTTGAGGCATCTCTTCAGCAGTCAATGGGGCAGGGGTTATTTTTTATTCTTTAGGCAGCTCCAGTCCCTAGCACAGTGCCTGGCATGTAGTAAGTGCCCAATAAATAGAGGAGTAACTTTGCATTTACATGAAAACATTTTTTGTGACCAAGGCACTTTCTTTACATGTCCTCAGGGACAAAAAAAATTTTTATTTTTCTCCTTTGATAATAAATTTTATTTCTATAATCAATAGTAACTTGGAACTCATCTTGGGAAACAACATGGATAGCCATGCTAGATAATGACTCTGTGTGTGTGTGTGTGTGTGTGTGTGTGTGTGTGTGAGAGAGAGAGAGAGAGAGAGAGAGAGAGAGAGGGCATCATCATCCTAAGCAAGTACAAATCAGGAGTTTGTTTCTTTGCAAAATAAATAGTTGTTCTTTGTTTTTTGTTTTTGATATTGTTTTCTAAGGTAAATACTATGAAGGGCACAGCACTCATTTGAAAGCCTACATGTCATTTATTTGATTAATTAATTAATTAATTTTTTTTTTTTTTGAGACAGAGTCTTGCTCTGTCGCCCAGGCTGGGGTGCAGTGGCCGGATCTCAGCTCACTGCAAGCTCCGCCTCCCGGGTTTAGACCATTCTCCTGCCTCAGCCACCCGAGTAGCTGGGACTACAGGCGCCCGCCACCTCGCCTGGCTAGTTTTTTGTATTTTTTAGTAGAGACGGGGTTTCACCGTGTTAGCCAGGATGGTCTCGATCTCCTGACCTCGTGATCCACACGCGATTAATTTATTAAACATATTTGAGGTGTCTACAATTTATTCATCCCTGTTCTAGGCAACGCAGATCACGTGTTGAAGTAGACAAGGTGTTTGCACTCATGAGACTTAGGAGAAGGAAGACATCCTAAGTCAAGCAAGGATGGCCCTTATACAGAGATCTTGAGACAAGAGGGACCAGTCGTATTCTAGAGACCGGGACATAGAACCTGTTTGGTCTGGCTGGAATGAAAATTGCAAGGTGGGGGAAGTAGAGAAGAGAGGCAGGGGATGCTGAAAAATTGATCTGGAGGGAGGCAGATCATACCAGACCACGGATGGCCTTATGTGTCCTGTTTATCCTGACTGCAATGGGAATCATTAAAGGGTTTAAGTACAGGCTTTGGATCTCTGCTCTGGAAAGAACAGTTCAGCAGTAAAATGGGAGATCACTGAAGGAGGCAAGATTAGAGGCAGGATGATAATTACGTGTCTTCTCCAGACACAAGCCAGAGACTGCTGGTTAAGGTAGGTAATTTCACAGGAGATGGTCAGAAGAAACTAAAAGTAGACAAAATCAAAGACATTTAGAATTCACAGTGGGAAGGCCTGGAGATGGACTGGGTTTAGTGTGGAGACAGAAAGGTTGGCAGGTGAACATCTGGCACAGGCTAGGACTCTGGAGGCTCAAATGGGGAGTAAAGGAAGCATCTCTCGGGGGAGGACTGTTGGATTCCACCTTAGACTTTCTTCAGGAAGCATCCTTAGGATGACCAAGGGACACCCAGGTAGAGGGGCCCAGAAGCATCAGTGTGGAGGCCTGGAGCCTGGACTTCAGCAATTGCCAGTATGTTTTTGAGTGTCTTATAATCAGAACACAGGAAGTCCAAGAAGAGGAGAGGATGCATTTGTACCAAAAAGTTCACAGACAAAAGGCTATATAGAGACCCAAAGGTAAGATTGCAGTGGATTCAAATAAGAGTTCAGATTTGAATGAAAATACAGGCAAAGGGACATTCAAGGTACAACGAACAGCAATGAGACTGGGGGAGGCGAGGAGAACGAAAAACTGATACTGATCAGAGAAATCTATCCAGTCTTTTCCTAGGAGTGGGAGTTCTTTAAGCCTACGGGTAGTCTTCCCGAGACTTGGCACTCAGAACCTGGCCTCTGGGACCCACATGCAAACCATCGCTGTCATCAGGAGACTAGCTTTACTGTGACTCAAGGGACAGGGAGGCCAAGACATTTGGTCAACGTTTCATGTCAGAGCGACATGGAAGCCTGTGTGCCCAGTGCCCAGTGATGCTTCCAAACCTCATACCTCCCCAGATGATGGTCACCTCACTAAGATTGTTGCCCGATTCTCAGCAGCATCCAACGTCAGAATAGCACTCTTTCCGCAAACCAGGAAGATTCTTCCAGAAAAAGCAGCAGGCAGCAAAATATTCTTAGTACTTGGTGGAGGGATTCCCTTTCTTTCAAAACCTAATTAAGGACTGGCAAATAGAAATCTTGCTCAGCTTAGGTTTTATATAGCAATTGATTGTTTTATTTAAGGGTCTGCTTTAAATTCACCAGTATTTTCTTCCTTCCTTTCTTTCCTTCTTTCTTTATTTTTAACAAAGTTGCCCACACTCAACTATTGTGAAAATTCAGAATACAGAGATTAAGAACCTTTCTAAACCTTGTTTGTTTTCACATGTACTTGCCCTCTCTTGGAGAATTTGGGCTTCATCTATTGAAGGCCAGAGGTCAGAACAGTGTTGATCCTGGAAGCTCAGGAAGTTTTGGGGGACATTTGGAAGTTTAGATATTCTGGGGTCCATGTTCTATGCCAAGAAGTGTGGCATAGAAGAAGTGTGGCATATTCTGGGGTCCATGTTCTATGCCAAGAAGTGTGGCAAGAAGTGTGTAGCAGCAGAACAAGTGTAATGATTTGATCTCTTATAGCCACTGTCACCTTCATCTATAAATTTGCTGGTGATTTATTAATATCTGTTCTACCTGTCTCAGCCTGCAGGAGACCTTGTATTGCTGCATGCCTTCTACAGAGTAGAGAGAAATGAAGGGAGCAGATGGGATTATGACTTATTTTCCAACGTTGAATTTATAAAAAGATCTTTTGTCAGACATTGCACAGCAGTTTGTGGGATGAAATTAATCCTATGAATAAAATTGCTAACCTCACCTAAAATAGGTGCTTTATTTAAAGAAGGATCGATGAGGCTTGCTAAATATTATTTTTAGTGTTGATAAAAGCTTTTCATAATCTCAGGCTGCAAACATGGGCTGAATTGGCAGTTCTGGATGCCATGCCAGTGCGCTGGAGCTGGCTAACGATGTCACCCACAATGTCAGTGAGGCCAAGCCATCCCGAGCTGTCTCCAGGCCTCTGTCCCTCCTCTGCAATCTCAGGGTAGGAGAAATGTTTTTCTCAATGCGTGTGAATCTAACTTTGGACACATCTCACAGTCTCATTTTCCAAGGATCATCATTTGTGAGTTAGACAGCAAAAAGTTTAGCTGTGTCCACCATGTAACAAAAAACATTCCTGAGGCTGTCAGGCCAAACCCCTGAGCTCTTTGTTCGTTGCCCAATGGTCTCAGGGCTTCTGGATTTTAGGGGAACATTATGACCGGTCTACTATTTTGGTGCTGCTTCTTTTTGAAAAGGTTCACAAATAGAGTTTATTTCAGAGTTCACATATATGCAACTTCTATCTATCATCCTTTATAAAAGGCTAGTAAGGACTTTGAGAAGTCAGTGCATCCTACATTACTGTGCTTGTGGCCTTTGGTGTCTCATTCTCAGAGAATTATTCCAGGGTTCCTAGCTATTCTGAACTCAAAAATCCTGTTGCCATCAAACAGGACTTGCTCCGGTGAGTAGAATCCTCAGCCTCAAAACACTCCAAAATCTTGGAGAAAAAATTAAAATTTAAAGTGTGTTCATTGGATAAAAACAAATGGTCGACTTTATTGTAATATTTTGATTATATCCATCAAAACAAAGAAAATGCTTTTCCCTCCTTTGTCTCTTGTAGCTTTCTCCATTTGAAGCCATCCAGGAACACAGCAGAAACACAATAAATGACACCAGGTTTCTCTCTCATGGCCTTCATACCATGGATTTCCCATTCTCAGGATAAAAAGAAATTAAGAGGAAATCAGATTGCTTAAAGATAGCAGATTATGGCTCACTTTTTAAAAGGAGCTCCACAGACAGAATGAAGAACGTGCAACTTTTTGCAATGATAATGTCTGCTTTGCTCTTGAGAGGCATTCTTCCTTTTTCTGCTCAGGAATATTCCGGAGGAGAGTTGCAGATGCCACCCAACCCTGAGAAATCTGCCCTGCGAGTCGAAACAGATCCAGCCGTGCAAAGAACTTCTTCATTAGGACATCAAGCCTGTAGTCATGTTTTCAATTGCTGCTGGAACTTTTGCCTTGCAAGTGCTTTCACTTATTTCGGGACCACCTAAGGCTCTGTGTGGTACACAGCAACACAGTTTGAGATATTTCTGTGATGTTCTGTACATTATATAGTTGCTAACAACCTGTCAAAGTCATCCTGACACCAAACTGAGAAGCTGATGGTTTGGGTAACGTATTAGAGGAGATGAAAAAAACGACAGTCCTCATTACTGTAATAAAACCAGCAGAGACACACTGAGAATCAATTACTGATTGTGACCTAATGAACTAACCCTCAGTCAAGTAGAAAACTGCACCAAGCCTCTTACATTATCAAATGATTTAGGATGGAGCACTGTCTGAAGACGGGCAACAAGTTGAGGCAGATGAGTTTTCTTATATTGTGGCTGACTTAATTACCTTGTTCCTGAGTGCAGAGATCAAATTGAGCAACTTGAGGTGCTAAAGCTCTGTGCCAGCTGGAAATGAAAAGGAAATAATTAACACCAACAAGAGCTACGTCTAAGGTTGTGGCACCTCCTGACAGAAGCAAGGAGACTCAAAGTTAAGGCGGCTGCAAAGTCCTTGACGAGGTGAGCCCTGCTCTGACCGCCTGGCTGGATTCGTCCAGGTTGCCTGTGGCAGCTGTGCACTGAAGAGTCCGGCTGGGGAGCCAGGGATTCAGAACTCACAGCGCAGCCCAGCAACCGAAGGGCAAATCCACCTGAGGACCGGAGTGCAGATGGCTGGGCTCCCTGGAACAAAGTGGAGGAATGACAGAGGTGTAACTCGTTCCACAGCCTCCATCTGTGTGTTGCAGAGAAAAATACTATAATGGAGACTATTCTTACACAGACACAGACACACACACACACACCCCGAGTTCTTGTCACCAATGGAACAGTCTGCCTTTGTCTTTCATCTCCCCACATCATGTCCAGATCCCATTGCCCTGCATCACACATGGAGCCAGTGAGGTCAACAATGAATGGATGGTGTTCACAAAGAAACCAGCCTATGGAAGGGGACCTGTTACCATTCTTTGAATTAAGTTCTTGGAAGCCATTTTTCATCTCATTTGTCACTGTATTATTCTTCTCTTCACACATGCAGAGGTGGCAAGGCAACAAACCAAAACATGGCAGGCTCCTTCACTGCCAGGCTCCTACACTGCCAGTGTACTAAGGGGCACACTGGCCCCCAATGACATGGAAGCACAGGAGGACACGCCCAGGCTGCATCTGCACTACCTTCACTTCCCGACAGGCATTTGGAGAGGAGAGACTCAGCTCTGTCAACACAAAGCTCTGTGAAGCCAGCTTGAGTGCTTCCCACAAAGGGTTGAGTGGGATTAATCTCCCCACATCACTGATAAATCAGTCCGCCAGCACTGCATGTGGCATCATCAGACCACAAGGACACACTTCATGAAGGGGCTTCTCAGTACTGAGTCATCACTCGAAGACCTGACACACAAATGAGTCACAGCTGGGAGACTGTTTGGAGAAATGGGCATTTGAGAAACAGGCTGTGTAGGCTGTATCCCCTCCACAGGAAGTTGGCAAACCAGGGCGAGGCAAGGATGCCCCCACTACAGCCACACCCTACAAATCAGGGGCAGGGATGCTTAACTCTGTCCAACTTCAGATGACTTTTAAAAAGCAGTACTTCTCAGAAATCACCTAGTTAAATGCAGATTCTGATTCATAGTTCTGGGTGAGGCCAGAGATTGTGCAATTCTAACAAATCCGCGACAATGCCGTTGGCCTTGCCTGTCTTTGAACTATCCTGGGAGCATCAAGGCCTTAAAGCTTCTGTTCCTTCCCCCAGGGTCCTCATCCAGTTAGGTAGACATACTAGACATTCTAACTACATCCTATCAGCACAATCATAAGTCCTATGAGCAACTTAGCACTCCAAAGGAGGTAGATGGAGCCGAGTGCTCTAGTAAGTTTCTGGAGCACCAGGCCCTTTGGCCAGTCCAGTCTTCAAGGCCTACTTTTGGGAGCATGGCCTTCAGGGCTCTCACATAAGCAAGCCAATAGGTGGTAAGGAGCAGAGCAGAATTCCCCAGGGGCTGGAGGGTAGGTTTTGATCAGGCCCAGGCAAGCACAACACAAAGTAAACCCATCCACGCCTGTGTACCCTGTGCTGACCGTAAGACTCCCTGGAGTTAGTTGAGCCTGACCTGAGAGCAAGGTATAGTCACGGGGAGTAATTTTCAAATCAACAAATTGTATACAGACCATGAGGCAACTGCTTGCCCAGATGCCTTGCATAGTCCACTGATGGAAGCATTCACTAGGCTCCTTGCAGAACTGAGGGCTGCAAAAAAGAATTACACAACATCCGGAAACTTGATAAAGAGTGAAGAGAGATTTGGCACAGCCGTCTTCCTCACTAACCTGAGTCTTTGTTGAATGAGAACACGGTGCCTGGTGCGGCCACTGCTGCCGCCAGGGACCCCAGGCCGAGCCATCATTCAGTGCTCCTCTGCAGCGTGCTGCCCTGCCCTCCTGAAAGCTGCGTGATTCATTGGATTTAATATTGTCCTGAGTCTCACTCCAGGGAATTCTGCAGGAATGTTGTTCAAAAAAAAAAGAAAAAAAAAAAAGCAAAGCTATTTAAAACACAGTCTGTAGGCTCCATTCTATAAAATAGGTTATTAACTTACAGTGATGGCAGCCAATAGTTCAATTGCTCTAAGGTCACAGGGTATTCAACGGGAAAGGCCACATTTTAGATTGTTTTACCCTGACTCCCCGCTGATATGCAGGCTTTACCAGGATTAGTGTTAAAATCCTCACTGTGAAATGCAAGGCCCAGAAAGCAAGCCGCATCCTGCTCGCCTCGCCTCTCCACCAATGCAGGACCTGCAAATACTCCTCCCCTTGGCTACTCTCAAGCCCCTTTATGATGAGGCTGGCTTGTAGCTGTGAGGGAGTCGCGCGGGGACTCTCTCCACCTCCTCCAAAGACTATATAACAGCCCATGCAGACATTTCCTGATGTTTAAAATCTCTCCAATTTTCCTCCTCTGCTCCTGCATTTTTAATCTCTGGAATGCCTGTGACTGGACACATGTGCCCACTCCTCCCCACCCCCATCCACCAACCTGAAAAGAAGATTCTGTCTGGGTTTGGGTCTGCTCTTTTCTGGATACCTGCGAGGAGTTCATCGGGCGCTCTCTCACACTTGCCAAGCTGAATTAGGCCCCCAGAGGGTTTCCCTCCCACATTGCCTTCCCGCATCATGAGGGAGGCTGCTGCTGTCTGAAACATAATCACCGTTTCTTAAAATTCCTTTCCGATCACACCTAAACTCTGACAAGTATTTGCAGCTTCTATCTCCTTTGAATTTAAGGAGGATGACAAATCTGAGCACAGAACACACAATATCTCCACCTAACGACTTCAAGGACAATTTTCAGGACTTGACTTCCAAGGCCTTACTGACTTCCGGAACTTGACTTCCGCAGCCTGACTGACTTCCGGAGCCTGACTCGGAAGGCCTTGGTAATTTTGAACCAGAGCTTCGTCAGGAATCTGCAGGCTTGGTGTCTGAGCCCCTCACAGTCAAACCCCATCCACACACTGGACATCACAGCTCTGCCCCATGGACAGTGCAGATAATGTTTAATTGAAAACAAAAGTGTCGTTTTGGAAGGCCTGCCCCCAACCCGCGGCCACCCCACACACGTGGAGGCTTCAGAGTGTGCAGGGCTCAGCCTCACTACCTTCTCCCTCAGATGTTCCCTGAAGCCCCTCGAATCTCCTGACACAGGTACCTTCTCCATCCCTGCCGCCTGCTGCTCTCACTGAGGGAGGCTGCTGTCCCCGCACTCCGAGCTCGGCTTCGTGGTTGAGATTCACACTAACTGGCCTCAAAGAAGCTACCAGCAGGGAAACACCTCCTTAGGGTGTGTCTGCTCCCAAACAGACACCACCTGGAAAATATCATTTCTGCTGTTTATCTTCTATTTGCCACAGTAGTATACGAAAATAGAGTATTTGCAAGAAATTAAGAACAACGAAACTGAAACTCCCTGATGATCCCACCCTTGAGATAAACACGGTAACATTTTGTAGGATTGCTTTTCAGTCTTCTCAGTCCCATTTCAAAAACAGCACAGCATAAGGTATGATACCTCTTGAAAGTTGTCAACCATGAGCTTTACACCAAACTTGGAAATGAATATTCTGCCTTTTCTGCTTACGGCCTAGGTACATTTCCCACCTCTCCCTTTCCTCCCTTTCCTACCCCTCCGAGTGTTCTGGAGGAAACCATGGTGTACCCACAAGCCCATTCTGGGGATATGTTTAAAAGTCCTCCTTCACAGAAACAGCCAAAGCGTGAAAGTATAGATCAACTGCCCAGCGTTCAAAAAAAATCAACCAGGTAGGGTTCAGGCTGGCCTTCCCACCAGCCGAATGAGCAGAAGGGCTCAGTGCTCTGCAGATTTGGGGATGTGCCCTGACACATGAAAGACTTGTCATCTGAAAATCCCTGGGGGCCATAGGGGCCTCCCTTAAGGTCCTCAGAGGCCTTCCTTCATCCACACACAGCCGGGCAACTCCAAAAGATGCTGTGTCCTGGGCAACATCTGAGCCCCTCTTTTTGAGGGCTAAAAAAAGGCCATGTGCCCCGCAGAGCACCTGGCCTTCCCATTCACAGCAGGTAGCTGATGTCGCTGTTGGTCTGTACTTGGAGGTTAGTTGATGCTTGTCTGTCTTCCCCCATGAGATTTTAAACTTCACAAGAATAGTGACTTTGCCACTTATGTTCAGAATTTTATTTCTAGTGCCTGAAACTGAGATTCGCAACAAATATTTGGTGAGTAGATGAAGAAATAACAAGTGGGTGAGTAAAAAGGGTGGATTTTCCAAGGCTAACATGACCAATGGCCAGCCCAACCAAGGTCATTCCCCTCATAAGTTGTCACTCCTCCTTTACTCCCAACCCTCCACCTCTACACCTTACCTACCATGTGTGACTCTGTTAATCACCCGCCAGGAAGGCAAAACTGAGACAACTAAAGTGAATACAAGTGCACACGTCTTCCTGTTAAGGTCCTGACAGCTTATGATGAAAAGAAAAAGAGGCAACGCCGGAAGCATCTTGCTAGGATCCCGATGATTTGAGAGAAACCACAAAATTTGGCTAATAAGGGATCATCTCCCCTTTATAAGCTCCAAATTTGATGGCCCTTCAAAGACACTTCCTAAATCCTACCTCACATCACCTATCATTCTTAGTAGAAGCTATAATTCCCCACTTTCCACAAAGTAATACAGACTACCAGATAAGGAGTTTGTAGAATTTCCCTATCCCCACCCAACCTATTTTTGCACTTCTGTTAGAGAAAAAGATATGCCTCTACTTCTCCAAATCTGACCAGGCTACTTTTGACTCTTTCAGTCTCTCTCCACACAACCTTTTCCCACACATGCACAGACATAGACACACACATATATCTTTAATCTTTCCGTTTCATTTGTCTTCTTCCCTCCCATCTGTAAACATGCTCAAAACTCTTCTCAAAAATAAAACATAAGTGACCCAATCATAAAACTACTTCTCCAACTCTCTCTCAGGATAAGGACCACCTTTATTTCTCACTTGTAGAAAGAAAACTATATGCAAAGAAATGGAAACTCATTTGCCCCATCACAAGTCAATTTCTGCTAACACCACTGCTGAGATAGCTCTCTACTAAATAATCAGTAATTCCCTAGTTGCCAAATCCAAGGATATACACACTAAACAATCTCTTTATTGCATTTGATATTGCTAACAATCCCTTACCTCTTGAAACATTTTCCCCTTAGCTTCCAGGATATCAGTATCTCCTGACTTTCTTCCAGTTTTTCTGAATATTTAACTTTAATCTCTTGGGGATGGATTCTCCTCCTCCACCCACTCCTCAAATCTTGGCGTTTTACCATGAAATAAAGGGGTTCTATTCTGGTCTTTTGTTCTGAAGCCACATCCTTTCCTTGTGTTGACACATTAATTCCTTTGGCTTTAATTACTGTTTCTAGATTTTAATAACTTTGAAATATGTGTCTCTGGTTCTGACTTCATTTCAAAGTGTCAGAACCTTAGGTCCGGCTGCCTCTGGAGGCCTGCACTGAGTTTGGAGCTAGCATGAGCCAAAACCTGACACTGCTTTTCAAGCTCCTGTTCCTCCTCCTCTCTGAGAATGTGTCATCCTGTTTCCAAGCTTTGGATTTCCCTTAATTCCATGGTGCTCTGTCTTTGTGATTAGTTGATCACAAGTCACCTCAATTCTACTTTGGAAATGTCTCACAACCCTCACCATTTCTCCTTCACCCCTACTACAGTTGTCTTAGATCACAATCCTTACCAATTTCTTCTTTTCATTCCATTTATCTAACTGCAAACATAATTCATTTTCAATAAAAAAAATCAATACATAGAAATTTCAAAGATGAGAGCAAAAATTTCTTATAATCTTCAGAATTAACTAATATTAATATGTAGGTAAATACTAGAAGTTACTGTCAAACAAGCACACAGTTTTGTTAGCTATAGTGTTCCCAGGATGCTTTTTCAGATAATTTTGTATTGTCCTACATCAGTTTTACTGGATACATGATGTACCATTTTCTAATCATAGTATTATTCAGTTAAACAATCCCTTAGCATTTGATATATATCAGTGAGGATCAAAACAGAAAAACAATAAAACCACTCTACTATTTAAAACATAGGAAATTTAATGCAATGAATTGGTTACAAAGGTGAGTAAAGGACTGGGAAGACATTTGGGGGATGATGAAGCAATTCAGAAATAGTAACAGCGAGAAGACTCGCCACCCTACTCATACAGTTAAGCATAGGTGTACCATTATCCGAAATAGTAACAGCGAGAAGACTCGCCACCCTACTCATACAGTTAAGCATAGGTGTACCATTATCCAAAATAGTAACAGCGAGAAGACTCGCCACCCTACTCATACAGTTAAGCATAGGTGTACCATTATCCGAAATAGTAACAGCGAGAAGACTCGCCACCCTACTCATACAGTTAAGCATAGGTGTACCATTATCCAAAATAGTAACAGCGAGAAGACTCGCCACCCTACTCATACAGTTAAGCATAGGTGTACCATTATCCGAAATAGTAACAGCGAGAAGACTCAACACCCTACTCATACGGTTAAGCATAGATGTACCGTTTTGTCTGTTTTATTATTTCTATTGTCCATCTCTTCTGGTGCCTCTGTTCTTCCTTCTCTGCCTTGTGTTGGGTTAATAAAATATTTTTAGTATTGCATTTTAATCTTTCCATGGGTGTTTTAGCTACCCCTCTTGCACTATTTTTTAGAGGTTGCTCCAGGGATTACAAGGGCACCTTTAACTTATCATCGTCTAAGTAGAGGTGACATTGTACTGCTGCAAGTAAAACATTGGAAGCTCACAGCAATATAATTACATTTATTGCCCTATTCATCCTTTGTGCTATTGTTTCCACAAATATCCATCGATCCATATTATAAGTACCACAATACAATGGTAGAATTTTTACTTTAAGTACCATATGCCTTACAGAAATTAAGAAATGTGTATATATAGCATATATGTGTACATATATATACATGTATGTATCTTAAATGTGCATTGCATATATTTTACCCACACTTACCATTTCTTACACTCTTCCTTTCTTCCTGAAAATCTGAGTTCTCATCTTTTGCCATTTACTTCAGCATAAAGAATGATCTTCCTTGTAATGCAAATCTGTTGATAGCAAATTCTCTTAGTTTTCATTTATCTGAAATATCTTCATTTCATCTTCATCTTGACAGGTAGCTTTGCTAGATATACCATTCTGGTTAGCAGATTTTTTTTTCTACCAATGTTAAGAAGTCATTCTATTGTCCTCTAACCTCCTTGCTTCTAATGAACAGTCAGCTGCCATTCGGATCATTGTTCCCCAGTATGTAACACCTCGTTTTTCTCTGGATGCTTTCCACATTTCCCCTTTAACTTTATGTTTCAGGAGTTTGGCTGTTGCATGGCTGTATAATTTCATGCCTCTCTGCTTCTGCTTCTGCTGCAATTTCTACTAGAAATGACCCGTCTCTCAACCCATTATCAACTTACCAATATCCTACCCGGGCACTAAAGACCAGTTCAAAGGTCTCCTTCTCTGTGATATCTCCCCACAAAACCCCTGACAGTGTAATAGCTGCTTCTCTCCTCCCCCAACACTTCGTCTTTTCTCTTTATTATAGCACATGAAACATATCATTGTAATTATATTTTTGCATATTGCCTTCCATTTGACTTTTCTCAGTGACAAGGGTTCTCTCTTATTCTCTTTGCAGTCCTTGTACCTATCACAATGCCAAGGGCATCATAGATGTTCAATGAATGTTTACAGGCTGATTGGGTGAATAAACAAAAAATTGAATTCATCAAAGACAATAAGCTAGTGTTTCTAGGGCCCTTTGTAAAGAGAAATCAAATGATATTTATCCTCAAGTTTAACTTGATCATGAGTAACACTATTTAGGTTTTGATTGAGGACATATAGATTCCTGAGAAACCTTCAGGGAAAAGCTCTCAGGTTTCTGAATGGAGGCCAAGAATGAGTTTTAAATCTGAGACAGTGAATAAAAGTAAAAGCAGTCCTTTTTTATTAGATGTTACCTTCCCAGTCATTATGAAATCATTTTGTATTCATTGTGATAACACCAATTATTAATGCACTCATTTGGCATTCATATGACTTTCTTATGCATTTCCGTAGGAATTCTCTTGTAATTAACTGTTAGTTTATGTTAATAGTAATAGATATTTAAAATAATATGCTACCAAATAGGGTCACCAATAGAAAAGGGATCAATGTATTCAAACATGAGAGACTTGAGGGCAATCCCTTTCAGTGTGAAAAGTTCTTGAGATGCTACAATGGAATTTGAGAAACTGTAGAAACTCAACTTAGCCCAAGATGGGACCCCAGGAGCCTTGACCATCTCTCTTTTCAAGAATGTGATTTGAATTTAAAACAAAACTGTGACAACCTGGCATTTGATTCAGCATTTTTCTTTCAGTTTATAGGCAGATCAACTATGTCCTAAATTATCTATCTCTTATTTGCTTCATTTACAACCTGTATTTTTCTATTAGATACCAAATCTTGTTTTCCTAAATGACTGTTCTAGAAAAGAGATTTGGAGGCAATATCAAGATAAAATGTACATTCATCCTCAGATCAAAGAAATGCTAGGCCTACGAAGAACATTAGCTTGTGAAAGATGAGTTACTAAGCTTCACCTTTAAACAGAGCCATTCAAAATACAAAATGAAGATCATAGTCTGAGCTCATGGGTTCACTAGGCTTGGGTGCACTTTGTGAGTTGCTGAGGGCAGTGGAGCTTGTCTCCCCCAGCATATGCACAGCTTCCTTTCCAAGTGTGGCCCTTGTCATTATAAACACTGAAATCACAGGCTTTCGTCTAACAGATGCCAGCTTTAAATCATCTGCCTTAAGCCCCAGCTTTGGTACCTGAGGTCCTTGAATGTGATGTCCTCCTTTCATGAACACCAAGAGGAAGAAATCCCCAGTTAAAGGAATTCTAGAATCATGTGGCCACCTGAGTCGTAGGGGCCGTTGGGAGTTTCAACCAGTGAAGCCTTGGTGGCTTCTTTAGAGCATCCTGGACTTTGTGCCCTACAAATCCCCACTGACTTTGGAACAAAGTTAGATATATAGTCCCATGTCTCTCCTAAGACGACTAGGGCCACCCCATCCCTAAAAAATGCCTCCTGTCAGCATAAGGATGCCTTGTAAGTGTACAGGCAGTGATACTAGTTCCTTAAAAACTGCTTCACCTTGCAGCCCACAGTCAGATGTGAAAGGGAGATACGTATAGTGGAGGGAATACATCAATCCCCATGTCACAGGATTGGACAACCCATTGATTTCTGGGCCTGAGAGAGTTGTGTTCGTTTGGTGTGGAAGAGGTGAAGAAACATTTGAACACTACATGGGAGAGGGAGAGAATAGCCCCCGATAGGTCAAGAGCAAAAGAAGCCCAAAGTGACACACCAAGGGCGGACCTTGACCTGCTCAAATGCTGCTTTGTGCGCCTGGGATCTCCTCGCTGCCCCTTCTCCAGGGTGACAGCTGTCAGGACAGCTGTGGCAGGTGGAGGGCACCCTGATGGCTCTGCAATGAGGAGTTGCTGCCAAAGGGGGGTAGCAGCAACCGTGGCAGATTTCCCAGGCAGGAAGCACAGGCACAGCACCATATTTCTAGAAAAATGAGTGTGGCCTGTGTCTGACAAGGACAGGTGGCTTGTGATGAACAGAACTGGGTTGAAGGAATTGGGGCTGTCGATGCTTGTGCAACCTCAACACCACGCAATCACTGCTGGCTCACTCCCAACGTCTCCCTTTCCACCTTAGAGGTAAACCTGCATCTCTCCCCTTTCAAAGTCCTCCTCCTGGATGGAGTCTACTGATCAGCATGAATCCACATCAGCACCTAAAATCCTAGAATGTCAAAGCTAGACAGGCCCTCACAATGGTCTCATCCAACCATTGGATTTTACTGATGCAAAAACTAAGCTACCGAGCGAGAAATACAAGTGACTGGGGCCACGCTCACCGACACTTACCCAGTCTGGCTCTGTAGGCAACATTCAACGTGCATCCTCTCCCCAGCGAAGCTGCTACGCCTCGAGTCCCAGGCATTTTCCAAATGGTAAAATGAGAAGACTATTGCCTGTCATACTCATCCTGAGACAAGGAGGCAGTGAGCTTTGGAAAGCACGTCAGGGTTGTAGCGTGCCCACCAGGAAAGCATGATTCCATCTTACCCCCACCCTGCCTGGCACCTTGCTCCATCCTCATGTGCATTACAAGATGCCATGCATGAGCCTCAAATCATCTTTATTTCCCACTTACTCTATAATCCAGCCATTGCTCAGAGCTCCTCTCCATGGTCTCCTTCCTGTAAGCAGGAGAGAGTACTGGGTCCACTCTGACCATGGACACGAAAACCATCACTGCTGCAGCAGCAGCAGCAGCAAAAGGGATGGAATGGAATTCTACCCAGGGTTTGCCCCTTTAAAATCCAGGCAGCAAGAAAGCTCCACACACTCTCTGCCTTAATCATTAAAGAGCTTCATCTTGCCTCTACCGTACCATGTCTCTAAAAACCATAAAGTAGAAATCCTTAATTACTCAGAAAGGTCAGGCTTCAAATTGTATATTTAATCTGGATTTAAAGAAATATGTTCTGCTAAGAGTGATGCTGTGGTGTCTAAACACCTGATGCTTCCATGTTTCCAGGCACACACAGGCACTCACAGCCACAGACACAAATAAACCAACTATGCTTAGCACCGGCTACCTTTCTACTGAGAACCTTCTTTTAGAAATTAAGTATTTCAGCACCTGTCACAAGACAGTTGATTCTTCCACAGTAGAGAGAAATAACAGTAGCATAAAAGAGGCTATATTCACTTACCTTAATTACTAATTTGGGAAATGGGGGCTATTGAGATTAAAATTTCTCAGGACACCTACCTCCTTGACTTTCTTCTTTTCTTCTCTCTCTCTCTACTCCAACCTCTCTCTTCCTTTACTTTCAGACAGGAGCCTTTCTGGCTCAGGAGGTGGAAGGCAGTGGCCAGCAGCAGTGGATGCCCCCTGGGAGAATGGCAGGGGGTGAAGAAGCAGTAGACAGGGTGGGAGACTGGCCCCATGCAGGAGAGTAAGTACAGATGTCAACGTTTCATGTGTGTGTAAACATCATAGGAGCCTGTGTTCTGACTGTTGGAGAAAGAAGGTGCAGACATGAAAAGAAAAGAGAGAGAGCTATAAGAGACCTGTGTTGTTAGATTCAAATTAGAGTTATTGATGTACATTCATGATAGATAGATAGATAGATAGATAGATAGATAGATAGGCCAATGGTGGATGAAGAGGGGGGAGAGAGAGAGAGAGAGAGGAAGGTGGATGGATGGATAGGTAGATATAGGATATATAGGTAGATATAGGAAGAAATATAAATGTGAATATGTATACATCTATATTGTGTATATGCATATTTATTCATACTTATAGACAGACATTTTCTAGCCTTAAAGGTCTGAGCAGCAATACTACAAGTACCAATGAGTACATCTGCTGCCCAGTCCTTGGTTTCTAAATATGACTTTCCACTAAAACAACAAAGATTCCTTGAAGCAACGGCTAATATCAAACCAGGGTAGGAAAACATAAGATAAGCTTAGAACTGATTTTTGTGGAAGGAGGAAATAAATTGCCCAAAGAATGATAAGGACATGTCAAAAAGATGTAGCAGTAAGCTTGAAGTGTTACTACTTGGCCAAGGCTGGGACAATTTGAGAGTCAAAATAAATAATGATAGTAAGCAGACTGTAACCTAGTGGATAAAATAGTAATCATAGTGTTGATAAGGATATAAATACATGAATGAATAAGTGGAGAAGAGATAAATCTCTTCCTAGTAATGAAAAACCAACTAATAAATGTAGTAATAATGATGTAATTTTTAAATTGCCATTTGGCAGCCATCACAATGATAATCAATTCAGGTGAGAACCATTCTGGATGCTAAAACTGGGATATGGAGGTTGGTCGAAGAAAAGCTTTCCCATGCTCTCAAAGCATCTCCCCACAAAACACTTGGCAATTTTTTGAGGAAGACAATGTTACTTTTCAGTGGAAAAACGTGGCAAATGTGACTTCACCAGCAGTGGGACGAGTCTGCAGCCTGTCCACCTGAGAGGATGCACTCAAAGACACAGCACCCCCTTCCCTGACATTCCAGCCAAAGGTGCACAGCCTGGGTCTGCTTCTATGGGAACATCAGACACATCCAAATTGAGGGACAATCTACAAAAATAGCAGCCTATCCTGTTCGAAAGTATCAAAGGCATGAACGTTGAGGAAACCATTACAGATTGCAGGACACTAGAGACAGGATGACTGGGTGCAGCCTGGGACCCTGGCCTGGGTCCACTGGGCATCAGTGGGACAGTTGGTAAATTTGGAAGGAGTGTCTGAGAAATGGGTCCAGGGATGTTGTTTGTACTATTCCTGCAACTTTTCTGTAAGTTTAAATTGTCCAAAAATAATAATAATGAACAATTCCTGCCACACTGGCTGAAGAATCTAGGAAGAGACTAGTGCAGCAAGAATTGTCCCAATATCTGTGTCCTTTCCCAGTGAGCTTAGTTCTGCGGTAATGATTTCCCACAAGTATTTTGCTGTGAAAGAAAATATAATGAAGGGTACTTGGAATTGATGCACTAATATCTAGGCCAACAGTTCTTCCTTTTACTAACAAAAAGGAGCTGAAATAGCAGTTTGAGGCTGACAATAAGTATGTAATTTTTGCTTTGCTGCTGACTTCCCATTTGTCACTAGACACAAAGGAAGGCGCTCTCCTTCTCAACAAACATCAATGGCTCCCATTTGCCTATAGAATAAAGTCCAAACTGTCTAACCCAGAATTTGAGGCCCTTGACCTTCCATTATAGGTCAAACTCCTGCTAGCTATCTGTCCAAAATTTATATACAGTATATTTTTACAAAATTCTGGTCCCCCAGTTCCTTCTTCAAAGCTTTCTCCAGTATTGTTATTATTACTATTGGCATTCCATCTCTTCCCCTCACCCACAACACATTGCCTCCATTTCTATTACAGCATCTACTTGATTCTTTCCTTTCATATAGCTAGTTGTTTACTTGTCTGTCCCACTCACTAGATTTCATGCCCTGAAGGATTTGTTATTTAGGAAATGATTTCATGGGCCCATGTCCTCTTATTCGACATGAAAAGATATATTCAGTAGGAATTTATTGAGTATCTACTATATCCTGAGAAGCACCCAATATCATTCTCAAGATATAGTAGATACTCAAATTACTGCTGAATGCATCTTTCCATATCGAATAGCTTCCAGATAAAACTACCTTGGTCAAATGCTCAAGAAGTTATTTACTTTTGAAACGGAGGTTTTTTCACACACACACACACACACACACACACACACACACACACACACACGCTGAGTGAGGGTCACACAAACTACATAGATGAACTTTTCACTTGAGTAGACAAATAGATGGAAATAGATGGTCAAATGACTAATAGCATCCATCACTGGTTTTAATGTTTATGGAGCACAAAATATTGAGAAAAGTATTCATTCCCATATACTCTAATGTAGTTATTTCTGTGTACTTTCCAGACTTACTACTAATAACAAAGGAAGAGGGAGTTAAGAGAAGCGAACTTGGCCTTCTGTCCAAACTGAATCACTGATCACATCTGGCCTCACTAGAACACCTTTATTGGTTTCAATTCAATCCTCCAATATGTAATGTACAATGAAAACAGAGTAGCCCAAGAATAACTGACTCGAAGTGTGTTTACAAGTATTTTGGTAGCTGATGGAGGGATAAAGTCATCCAAAGAAAGAATTTTAGCTTTTCTCCTTTTTCTTCGAAAATAAATAGAGTATTTGAAAATGCCAGTACAGTACCATGAGATATTTCAGTTAAAACAGCCTTGGAAATACAGAACCTACTCATCCAAGAAGAAAAACATTCCTTTTACTGTGCAAGTAGAATGCATTCCTCTTCTCCTCCACTTCACAACTTGCATGAGAAGAGGGGAGAGCCTTCCGCCTTGGCTGAGAAATGTCTTATTCTCAGGCCCCTCCAGGGCAATTACTGCTGAGGTGGATGTGTCCTCTCCGAAAGGGTTTGCTCCGTCAGGAACTAAAGATCGGTAACAGGAACACAGAACACTCAAACGTGGTCTTAAACCTCACTCTATGGCAGATGGCGTCTTTTAAAAATACAGGTTTTTTAAAAGGTTTGTTTTGGGTTGGGATAGAGTTTACATCGGCATTATCTATGCAAAATGGATTTCCTACCCAAATAAACAGCATAAGTAGTACTTATTTAAAGGGGGTTTCACTAATTAAGATTTTTGGGTTTTTTTCGAGATGGAGTCTCACTCTGTCACCCAGGCTGGAGTGCAGTGGCACACTCTCTGCTCACTGCAGCCTCCGCCTCCCAGGTTCAAGGGATTCCTGCCTCAGCCTCCTGAGTAGCTGGGATTACAGGTGCACTCCACCACGTCTGGCTAATTTTTGCATATTTACTAGAGACAGGGTTTCACCATGTTGACCAGGTTGGTCTCGAACTCCTGACCTCAAGTGATCTGCCTGCCTCGGCCTCCCAGAAGTGCTGGGATTATAGGCATGAGCCACAGTGCCCGGTCAATTAAGATTTTTTTTTTAAACTATTTTAAGCATTCAGAAATATTGATTTTTCATGCAGCAAATTCTGAAATTGAGCATTAGGGAAAGCAAGCAAATGAATTCTCTGTGAAGTCTCAGCACTGCACAGGCAAGGCTCCCCAGGTCACACGGCAGCAGCCTCCTTCAAGGTGTACTCTCGAAGGTAACAAACCTGTGTTTCCTGTAAGACCTTGGTACTCAGAGGTGGTCTGCAGATCAGCACCAGTAGCATCGCCTGGGAGTTGGTTGAAACAGGAAACCCCGGACCCACTAATCATGTAATTGATGAGCACGTGAAGGTTGGAGAGGCATTGTTCTCTTCTGAGTGAGAGGGGTTTTACTCCACTCATTCTTAAATAAGAAAAGTTTGTGATCTATACATGATTTAAAAGGTTCTTCCCAGGATAACTGAACACAATTTAGAAGGGCAGGAAATCTCATCTTGTCCCATCACAAATTCTCTTGGACCAATTAAAGATTCATTAAACTCCTTGATCATCCTTACTGCTTCCACAAATGGATTTTGAGAGCCTGCTCAAATATTCGAGAGGGTTTGGCCCCCAGCACACCTCTGCTCCTTTCCTGTAGAAGATGTTGTTCTTCAGAAGAGCCAGCTAATACTCATGTGGAAAGACAGGGAAGGGAAGCTCCCAGTGCAGTCAGGTTGGCCAAATTGACCCAAGCAATCAACAGGTGCCAACTCACTCCCACACCCCAGTTCAGGTTTGCTCAGTAGTTGACATCGTCAAAGAATCTCGACATGAAACCATTAGTATACAATCGCCTTGGTCACATTGCAACAATCTTTTTTTTTTTTTTTTTTTTTTTGAGATGGAGTCTCGCTCTGTCGCCCAAGCTGGAGTGCAGTGGCGTGATCTCGGCTCACTGCAAGCTCTGCCTCCCAGGTTCACGCCATTCTCCTGCCTCAGCCTCCCGAATAGCTGGGACTACAGGCACCCGCCACCACGCCTGGTTAATTTTTTGTATTTTTAGTAGCGACGGGATTTCACCGTGTTAGCCAGGATGGTCTCAATCTCCTGACCTCGTGTTCCGCCTGCCTCGGCCTCCCAAAGTGCTGGGATTACAGGGGTGAGCCACTGCGCCTGGCCGCAACAATCTCAGTATGTGACACTACCTGCTTTACCCACAATCCACTCTGAAAATTAATCTTCAGCATGATTCCTTGAGTAGCCTCTTCCTATTTTGATGCAGGGAAGGAGAGAGTATTTAGCTTTCCTTCCTACAAATTCCTCACATTCATTAAGAGGGCCTCTCACCACCAGCTATTTAATTATAATAATTGAGATTTTTTTTTAATTCACAATGCACTTCCTCTGAAATCATGAGCTTTTCAATACAGAAGCCCAAAAATAGTGGCTGATGAATGTATTCACTGGATGAGAATGCCCAAATAAAACAATTGACAAAAGAGAAGTGAGAAGAAAACAGGTAAGCGGGATGGCTTTGCAACAGAGAGGTCTGTGTTATTTATTTCTAAAAATCACAGGGACAAATTATTTGGAAAACTACTAATGACAGTTCTGTTTCTTTATCACGGGTAAACTTGACATTTCTATGGTTGTATCAAAATGGAATATCAGATGTGAGCAATTAGAGCCTGTGTTACATTAACTGCATTACGCAGTTAATATTAGATAGCACCAAGACCCAAACCATTTCTAGCCCAAGTATTTCCAAAGGAGAGAGAGAGAGAGAGAGAGAGAGAGAGAGAAAAGGCCCTGGTGCTATTTGAACTTACCCTCACACTAGCAAAGGTGGCTCACGGGCATCTGCTAATCACGACTTTGAGCCAGATCCATGTGACTAGCAGCTTTAGACATTCCAGCAGATTCCAGAGGTAAGTGTTTAGGAACACCATGGACATGGACGTAGGGAAGAACTTCTGCTTTTCATCAAGATCTGTATTTATAACCCCGTATAAGATTCAAGCCACATCTCAGGCTCATAAATCTCCAACGTTAGCTGACGCTGTTTTCTTCTCGTATTTAGCTGCTTTGCCTTTGGAATTCATTTGTTTTATTTGTTTAAGTTGCCTCCCTTCTGAATGGCTTTTGCAATGATTGCTTTCTCAAAGCCTCTGTTGATTGGCAAAGATCTCCGGGGTGAAGAGCGACCTCAAATGTTCCACCTTCCAACCCTAGTTCTGGCCCCTTCCTTTAAGCACCAGCCACAGACTGCAGGTGAATGCAGTCCAATGGACCTCAGACCCCTTCCTTCCAGGTGTGACTGCATAAGATCCAGATTCTGGAAGCTGTCACCTTCCGACTGATGTTTTTTTCCAGTTTAAAATACATGCAAGTATCTAGGGGTTGCATCCTGGAGCTAGCTAACAGCAGTAGCATCTCAGTAGGTCAAGATGATATCAAGGACGCAGGATTTGCGGCAGTGCCCTTGGTGACCCCTCCCCCCACCTGGAGAGTCATTGTTGGATGGGATGGCAGGCTGGAGCCCCCTGCGGGCACACGGCCACTGCAGAGCTGCAGGCATGCTCGGCGCTCAGCAGGAACGGCTGCAGTAGTCAGGGGAGGTCTACGGGGGACCACGCTGGGGGAGGGGCAAGGAGGGTGCCATTGTCACTCCAGGGAAGGGTGCATGCCTTCACCTGCCACACTGGCTGAGATATCACGTAACCACAGCAGCTGTCCAGGGGCAGCAGATACGAGCACAGCGCACCTGCGTGCAGCACGCTTCATTATCATCAACATCCGTGCAGCCATGAGAGGGAGAGCATTGCTAGGATACAGCTGCACAGGGGGAGCATCCCTCCCTTGACGCTGGGAGTCTTACATTCATGTGGGGTTATTAGAAGCTAGTGGTTGACACAGGGGCTTCCCAAAGTTCTTAACTATCTCATGCAGTCAGACCTTCCGTTCTTTCTGAGCTCATTTGATCTAACAATATTTTGTTTTCTAATCTCATCTTTGCCCACGGTTGTTTGGAAAGCTGGGCCCATTGGTCAGTTGGTTGGCTAACGGGCTTGCATTTATTTAATTGTTCTTTCTCTCTATATGATCCCCTCTCTGAGGAGAAGATCCAGGGCAAGGTGAGCTGGACAAGTTGCCAAGAAGGCTCGTGGTTGGGAAATGGTTGCGTTTCCAGTGTCTGACATGGCATCACAACTCCTGTGCACCTGGCTGCCTCGCCTGTGCCCCCTTGGGTATGGCAGCATGGCACAGGGTCACAAGGCAGTGCCAGCCAGCCAGCTCCTCCAACCCAGGAACGTTTGTCAGCCTGAACGCAGAAGGCTCGATGTGGCAGTTCCAGGATTTCTGTGAGCATGCTTGCTGCAAAGACAAGAAAGAACGACACACAAAGTGGTTATCAGCTGGACCACAGTTCATTTATCAGTGATGGCAAGGCACGTTGGGACAAGCAGGGAGACGGATGAAGGGAAGATGCCCACCCACATTATGAGGGAGCCCAGCCCACAGCGACCCTCCTGTTCAGAGGCAAACTCCAAGGCGTACAGCCATGAAAGAGCTGGAGCCACCCCCAAACGCCAACCTGGAGAGCCAGGGACTTTTCCCTTTCAGGAGCAGGAATCATCCCAGGCGGCCCTGCTCTCCTGCTCCCTCTCCAAACGCCTTCCTCCCTCTTTCTCTGAAATGTGAACCCAGAGCAGCAACAGGAGGACCCAGGGTGAACGGGAGGACCCAGGGGGAACAGGAGGACCCAGGGTAAATGGGAGGACCCAGGGGGAACGGGAGGACCCAGGGCGAACGGGAGGACCCAGGGCGAACGGGAGGACCCAGGGTGAACGGGAGGACCCAGGGGGAACGGGAGGACCCAGGGTGAACGGGAGGACCCAGGGGGAACGGGAGTCGGTCCCGTCCTCACACTCACGACACTAAATGACACGAAGGCATCGCTGTGGATCCCCCACCTCGGGAAACAAACCCGGTGGTGACTGGATGAAGTCAGTCTGCACAAAAGGCAAAAGACTGCTGAAGCCAAAGACCAGGCAACAGGGTGGGAAAGGGGTTTTCAGTGGCAAAAAGAGACCTCACTGGCAAATTGTTTAAATGATTGATTTAAACTTCCCCCTTCTTTGTAGCAAGAGGGAAGGTCTGTGAAATTCCCAGTCAAAATGGCTCATGAATGGGTAATCACAACAACCCTAACAGCCTTTTGATTTCCTGACAGATCCGTGGTGCGCGTGAATTTTGTGTGATTGATGGCTGTTGACTGACAATGGGTTTTATGGAATAACGAGCGGAGTCCCAGAAGACAAACGGCTGAACGCACAAATGCAACACCCTACCTGAGAGGTGTACACAAGCCGTGAGGCAAGAGCTTCGCTTTCAAAGCGACCCCCAACAGCTCCACAACTGGAATCAGAGAGGATGGGCAATTCCGTGAGCCACCCAGCTACAGAGGACATTTTTCCATCTTCCTCGTCCTCTTGTAACAGCCCCGTTTGCGGCCCCAAGTAGGAACATTGTGGACTTTGTCTCTGGTGATTTTGCCACAGGAAGGGAGGGCTCTTGGCATGGTAGCTGCGGTGACGTCCAGGAAATCCAGCATGAAACTCGAATCACACTAAATTATGTGCTCAGGAAAGTATTCCGGTCCATCAATAACCCCAGAGAAAACTAAGACCCTGTGTGCTTCTAAGCCCACAAGTTAGTCAGAGAAGAAAGTGAGTGCTGTGGAAAGAAGTGGGATTCCATGTCCCCGAGAAAAGAGGCGTGGCTGGGAGTCTGGCGTTCTCAATGCAGAGGTCACTTGTAAGTCACACTTGATTTCGTTTACATACAGTGTTATTTCTATAACATTTAGGCACTTAGCTGAGCACAGGCCAGGTCAGAGGATGGAGTCCACTCAGAACTGGGCTCCCCTATGGGTCTGGAGCAGGTACCCAGGGGGCTATCCCAGGTGCAGAGATGAAGGTGCATTCTGCGGGCAGAGGGTAGGACCACCTATAACTGAGCAATGAGGACACCGTCGCTCTCCGCTATGGGGCAGACCAGAAGGGTCCTCATCCAAGAACAGGGTCCCTGGACTGTGAGCAGGGGACGTTGATAGGGAACCCCACAGAGAGCAGGGTTCTGAGATTTCAGCAGGCAGAATACCATCTGACACGATGGCAGTAGCTATGACAGCATCTGAGCTCTTCCTATGCACCAGATGAAGGCAAAGTGCTTTAAATACACTCCCAACGGTGGTCTAAGCAGCCTTTACCATTGTTGTTGCTGTTCTTATAATCATTAGAAAGATGGGCAGCAGGAGCCTCGAGATCAGAAGCTACTTGCCTAAGGCTCGAACCCAGCTCTGCTTGGACCTAGGGCCTTTCCACAAGAGAGCACCTCTCAAGCCAACAGCAGGCCTCGGGAACAGTGGCGGAGCCTGACACCTATTTCTAGAGACAGAGGAGGCTGCAGATGACCCCCAGCACCTAGCACACACACACATCTCTACAGCAGCGTTTCCCAGACTGTGTTCTGCAGAACAGGAGAGCCATGGGGCATCAGAGTGTGTTATACAAAACACAGGGATTTGTGCCCAAAATGGTGGAAAGCACTGAGATAAGGTAAAGCAAGACTCTTTATTGCAGAACTTCTCAGAGCCTTTAACCCTCTCCATGACTGCGAGCCTGGCTGGAACCTATCTCTTCCCTCCCCTACATTGTCACAGAGGCCTCCACCAGCTCTCCCAGCACCCACTCAGCCCTTACAGTCAAGTCACACCACTGTTCTGCCTAAACCTTCAGAGGCTCCGGGCCTCACTGAGAAGAAGAGCTGGAGTCCTTGTGGCAGCTCATGGGGTCCTTCGTTCCCCATGATGCAGCCTCATTGACTCCCCGACCTCCCCTCCAGCTCCGTTCCCTTTGCACACCCTGGCCCAGGAGCTCAGGGAAGCCACATCCAGGGCTCTTATCTATCTGCCCTGTCTGGACAGTCCTTCCCTCAGGTGTCCCCTCAGCACTCCTCCTTCCTGTGTTGGCCAACGGCCACTTCTCCACCGGGATGTTCTTTTCAACATGCTGACAAGCCCTCTGCCCTTCCTGGCACAGCCCGTTCACCTGACCCTGTTCACCTTTGCTTTTTCATTATATTTATCACCTTCTCCTATGCTGGTTAATACACTGAGTTACTCTGTTTTCAGTGTCTGTGTCCCCTCCCTTGAAGGCAGTCTCC
This sequence comes from Macaca mulatta, assembly GCF_049350105.2. Lineage (NCBI taxonomy): Eukaryota > Metazoa > Chordata > Mammalia > Primates > Cercopithecidae > Macaca > Macaca mulatta. Next base: position 5,375,929 of record NC_133423.1, read on the forward strand.
TTCAGAGCAGGGATCATTGCCTGGAACAGTGACTGAGACACAGTAGATACTCAGTAAACATGCTGAAAGAATGATGAACGAATGAATGCAATATTTAATATGCACCATTCCCCCTTCAGTTACTGGGAAATTCATCACTTAGCAAATATGTATTGAGTGTCTACCTTGTGTCAGATACTGCAAGATGTAGAAAGGGGACTTATCTCTCACCGATCACCACAAATCACTCTGTAAAAATTGCCACCACAGAAAAACACTCCGAGTAGAAGGAGGATCATTAGTCCAGTGTTTGGCCTCCTTGCTCTTTGGAGCATGGATTAAGAGAGAGGGGCTATAAGACTCTAGAAGTTTCCAGGGGCCGTAGATGATGAGCACCTTATCCAAGATCTCAGCACCTGAAACTACGGGACAGACGGAAATCCTGGAGCTAGACTCCGAACTGGACTGACGGCCAGCAAAAAGGTGGGATGCCGTCGGGAGCCAGGACAAAGTCAAGACAGAAGTCAGGGGTGCACAGAGAGGCCAGAATGGGGCACACACACACATGGTGACTCATAAAGGACAGTGATGGGATAGGGCAGCAAAGACATCATGGAACCCAAAAAAGAGTGAGTAAAAGAGGATCCTCAGAACAGCTCCAGACCAACACCCACGGGAGGAACTTGGGGACAGGGCAGCAGATCCAGTCTTTGGAAGGTAAGAATTTTTTCATGTGGTGCAAGGGGCACTGGTGGATAGAGAAGGTGTGAGCCCAAGCACATGTAGTGACCTTCTAAAAGAAATGTTTTGAGGATTAGTAAGATAGCAAGTCCATTGTATGCTGAACTGTATTTAATCAATATTTATTCCAGCATTATTAGCTGTAAGAACAATAAGAGAAAAAAAGTGCCATGTAAATATAAAGTCTTATTATAGCTAGCAAATTGGATTTATAAGCTGATTAATTTAAAATCTGTTTGGATATCCTTTGGATTATGTTGCCAAGTTTCTGGTGTTCAGTTTGAACTGGTGACTTTCAAAATTGATGCTGAGGGCAAGAGACAGTGCTAATTAGTGCGTGAGCGTTTCACGTCTGAAAATCTGGGAATGAGTCCTTCTTGGGTCAAAAGTGAAAATGAGCTTGGTTCTCTCACTCTGATCCCTGTTGACATTGTCGTCATCACGAAACTATCATATTATTTGGCATTGCCACCAGGCCGTGTCAAGAGAGTCTCCAACCCAATGCTGTGGGGCATGGTGGCAGATCCAGGCCACGCTTTAGCAGGGAAGGGAATTTCCAGGAAGCGGCCTGCACACTATGCAAGTGCCACAAACCAGTGGCTTTAGCCCTCTGAGTTCATGTGCAGGAAATTCATACTGGCCAATTTTAAAGGAAAAAAAAAAAAGAATGGAATTAATGACGCATATCCAATCTAAAAGACAGTGTTATCTCCTTTATTTCACTACTTGTGTTTCATTTCATTGATTGTGCCCTATAATCTTAAGTCACATAAGCATATAAAATAACGCAATACAGCAGAACATAAGCCTTTACACCATAAAGTGCCACGCCGCACAGCCCATCGCCTCTCTACTGGCAAATGTGCTCATGCAAGCACGGGGATGATTGAAAGATCTAGCAGCTCCTTCCCTATTCCCTGCAGTCACGTACAGCTTTCCTGAGTGCAGAATTCTGGTGCCAAGAGGGGTTTAAGACTGGTCGAGGACAGGTCGTAAGGGACTGCTACTAGTTTTCATATTCATTCATTCATTCACCCATTCATCAATATTTCCTAGTAAACCAATGGAACTCCAATATGCTAAGCAGATGTTTCCTGTGGGCTGGAATCAATGCAAATAGACTAAGCTTCCAACAGCCCCATAAAGACAATGAGGTCTGAGCAAGGTGGGCTGCAGGCAGCAATTACACCAGAAGGGAAGGATGCAAACTCCATCGTGGCTGGAAGGGTAGACAGAGAAACCAGGCTGTCCAAGTCTGACCCCAAAAAGCCTCAGGGCTTTTTGACAATCTGTGGGGAACCCTATGGCCGTGGCATAAGCCATCCTTTGGCTTACGGCAACGAACGATGTAGCACAAGCCAACAACTAGAGTTTACATCCGGATTGAGCTGAAAAGTAGAACCAGAGAAATGCTAGAATTTTCTTCTTTAGATTTTCTAACTTCCGAGAAAATTACCAGATATCAGGAACGTAAGTCAAACAAAAAGTTCAAACATTCACAGTCTCAAATACAGGGCACGGGGACCAAAGAAAATGTGTATTTATAGCTGGTGCATGCAAACAGACTACGCGAGAGAGGAAGCTGTGTCGAGAGCCAGGCAGGGCAATACAGACCCTACATTTGACCGTATATTGAAGTTTTATTTTTTCAATGAATATTTGTGGGGTGCCTACTCTCAGGCACTGAGGTGCAGTGTGAACGCCTTCCACCGTGCCGGTCTGTTTCTGGGATCGTGCTTCACTGATTCCAAATGCCCTGGCAATTGGGTGCATTGTTAAAATTCACCTCTGGTTCTGCCTTTGTTATAATCACATAAGCCTGGGTTCCTGGAACTCCAGGACCACTTCTCCAGGTCAGCAGTCAGTGGAAGCCTCTCATTGTCCTCTCCCAGGCCACCCTCTGATCACCAACATCCCTGAGAATTATCAATTGGCTTTCTGGGCTACGTAACAACTTCATCAATAACATTCACCAGTCTGGAAGGTCACTGGATGAAGGGAGGCCATAGGAAGTGCCTTGCAAAGAAGGTGCTGTGTGGGCCACTCCCAGGGTTCACCACTCTGTTCTCCAGGCCTGTAAACGGCATGCTGGGATGGATGCATTGTTGACAGGAGGACAGGTCATCGCACTGTCTGTGAGTGAGTACGGCCACAGCTAATGTCCTCAAAGCAATAATTCCATTTTATGTCTTTCACATTTAATAGCAAATTTGCCATTTAATCTTTAAGACAGAAGTTACTTATTCTCAATCTACCTCTCCTCGCACTGCTATAATCTCATGCCACTCACAGGGGCCGGTGGCACGAAGCCCATCACGCTCCCAAATCAGGCCCATCTTTTCATTAGTTCACACCCTTCCTGAGGTGGCCTCCTTTACAGATGGCTGATCCGCAATCAACACCAGTTTGTTTCAATCAGAGCGGCTCCCGTTACTTCTCATTTGAAAACTGTTCCTCCAGAAGCACATTAGCAGGAGGCATCTAGAGCAACGGTGATTTTAACAATGGATTTTTCTTTTCCTTAAGAAGAAATATGGCTGAAATCCACAGGAAAAAAAGAAAAGAAAAACTCTGCATATTTGCATAGTTGTCCATAGAACATAAAGAAGATTTAAGCCTGTTGTACTCATTAATGTGTATAATGTCCCCTTTGAGCTAAGAGGAAAATTTATCAATCCCATTTTTAATCACAGAAATTGAGACGAGAGGATAAATACCATATCCTGACACATGAACCCAGGAACTACCATTCAAAACAAACACAGGAATCTATGCAAAGTCTGAATGTTAGACCTTCGTTTCTCTACTTTTAGTGCTGGAGAGTTTTTGCTAAAGGAATAATGGAGTCTTCTGACATCATTCATTCCTAGAAAGAGGAGCAGGAGAGAGAAGAGAAAAGCCCTAGCCTGGGAGATGAGGGCACATGCCCCCACCCATCGCCTGCAGCCACTCTCTTCCTCCACGGGTTTTTGTGAGGCAGCTGGGGTCTTACGCGTGACCCTGTGGTACTGAGGTTAAGCATGAACACTTTTTCAAAGGCTGGATCACCCAGACTGGGAACTGCCGACTTTAATAACAGGAGACTGTAAAATGATTTTCTTATCTTGCTCATCCTTCTTTTATTTCACTTGGGTAAATGCAACATGGCCCCACACACACTCAGGAATCACATTTGTCACCAGGTGAAGGTGACAACTTAACATTCGATCTCTGGTGAGTAAATGCAATTGTTTATTGCAGGAGGTTTTGAAAATCTGTCGTTGCATTCACAAAGTGTGGGCTTCTGAAATTTGACTTTGGAATCTTTGTTTATTTATGATTTATGCAACTGGAATTGGTAATGTTTAAAGGAATAATTCTATTCCTCTAAAATGTCATAAGTTGTTTTGAATATGTCATAATTCTTTCAAAAAGATACCAAGAGCCATACCACTAAGTTACCATTGCTTCCTTCCAAGTAGGCATGTGGACATGTTTCAACAATGCGGTCTCTTCTCAAAATATAACTGGAGCTCCTCTGCCCCATCAGCCTTCAAGGTTCACTGCGACATCCGGCTGCAACATTGCTGTTGTGAGCCTTTGGACGAACCCTCCTCTTCTCCTCTCACTGCACCATTACATCCTTACCCAGGTGTCACTCGGTGGTGGTGGCCCATCTTGTAGACCATGACCTGAGGCAGGGTAGCAACACTTTTCCTCTTCTCCTCTTTGAAGAATTTTAGGCAGAGATGTGACAAGATCGGGTTTTCCTTCCTCTCAAAATCTGGGAAAGATGAGAGTGAGCTCATTCAATGTGTCACTCACGTAACCCATTGAGCAAATATTTATTGAGACTCTACTATGTCCAGGGCATGATACTGAGGACAGGGATGCAATGGTGGGTGAAACAGGAGGACTCCCTTCTCTGAGTGAATTCATTAACTAGTCAAAGAAAGAACAGGCAAAGAATCACTCAAACACCTCCAAAGTGTGTGGCTTCTGCCCATTCCAATACGGTAGATGAATGTGAACTAAAGATTTCTTAACAGTTCATTGAGTATCACCTGTGTAGAAGGGATTATATTGGACATGGGCACTTAGCTTTAGCAGAGCCCATTTTGACAACACATCACTGCTGTAAACCCCATGGGAGGCAGACATGACAACTCGCTACCTGCCATGCAGTTTCCAAGACAGCAACATCTCATTACAGGAAAAAAGTCTGGACAATTTTCTGGCTATTGTCTGCATTGACATTTCTCCTGGATTGGCAGTCTTTAAGGAAGAATTTTGGAAGGAGGGACGATCCAGTATGGAAATGAAACAGGACGTTCTCCTAGCCTGAATTGGGTTCAGGTCTAAAACTAGACATAATCTCTCACCACCTCAGGCTTGGTATCTTTTCTAGGACTGCCTAAACACCCCCAAACCAATGTGAAAACAATTTCATGGCCATCAAAACTCATCAGGAACTATTTACTAATTTTAAAATTAACCATTCGTTTGACTGACATGAGTTACAAAGCATTTGTGCATGTGTAAAAGTGATGCTGTGTGTAAGTACAGCCTAAGTAAGTGTGTGAAAAAGAAACAGAATTACGCAGCCACACTAAAGCACTTTTTACATTTTTCTTTATTTTCTAGAAGCAAAATTCCGAACGAAACCAACGGAAAGTCCTTTAGAAGGAGTTTTGAAATTGAATAATTGTTATGCCTCTCAGGAGAAAGGAGCAAGAGAGACGTGGTCCACGGAGCAGAATCTGGGGACTCAGTCTAATTCTGGCCCTGACGCCTCCATGCAGTTTGACCTTGAGTAAATCATCTACTCACCATGAGCCTTACTTTCATCCAATCTGTAAATTTGAGCTTGGCAATGACCCTACTTACCTCATGGGTATGTTGTGGAAAGAAATGAGATAACACTTCTGAACTTATGGGGAAACCTGGAGAGAATGCAGAAAAGAGTGACAAAAATGATTAAGAAGAAGCTAGATTCCTTGAACAAAGGTTAAAAGACACTTGAGATAATTTAGACTAAAAAAGAGAACACCAATAAGTGACTTAATTATTGTCTTCAATTTATGATATTTCTGTGTCTCTCTCTCTTTCCTTTTTCTCTTTCACACCCTGCCTCTCTCTCTCTCTCCCTCGCCCCCAGTGTTGACCAACAAGAAGAAACTCTGTCCTTACCTATCACTCAACCCCTCCCAGCTCAACCAGACTATTAGCCTCATGACTTTGTTGGACCCTAAATTGAGGTTACCTACTTGAAAGCTGCCTCCTCTACCACCTTAAACTCCCTTCAGCCACTTGCATGTCTACTGACATTGATCTGAAAATCCCCAACCTTGTATCCAATTTCCTGGCTCTTGGGCCACCTAGAATTGCTAAAATAAAATAAAAAGTCAAGTACAAACTTGTCATACGACAAAATTCACGTTGACCTGAAAGCAATCCTCATGTATTCCTCTTTATCCATTACTGTAGTAGCTCCTTCAGCAATGTCCTGACCTCGAACTTGACCGAAAATATTTGGATCATCAAGGCCACTGATCCCACTGAGAGAGGCCTCCAGAGAGAGTGTCTGGGGAAACAACAGTGACACGTTGGTGCAGTCATTACTGGACTCATTCCAAAACAGAGGAAAGATGAGATGCTGGACCCAGAGCCTTTGCCAAAACCTTACAATTCACATCCAACTCCTTGAGCTCTGCAAAAAACACCAGAAGCCCACCATCAACAAAAGAGAGGGGAGAAAATGTAGAAACTGTAGTAGAAAAAAAAATGTTAGAACTTAGGTTAGCATCCAATTGTTTAAGGAATGCAATAATGAAGAAATTGATCTACTCTCAGGGAACAAAAAATATCTCCTTCCCTATCACTCAACACTGACCAAATCAATTGGAACAGTAAATAGGCAGATAGACAAAGAGAAAGACTTGACCACTTCACATTTCATGTAATGAAAACCAGCAGTCAGACAGGGGAGGCTTCCGTCTCTTTATTATCTCTGTACTTGCCAGCCAAGCAAAGCAAGCCATTACTTCCAATGTCTGTCATTCAATCACTCATCAATAATTATTATAAGCCCCGGAAAAGCTGACTGGCACCTGAATTGACATTAAAACTTGGCCCTCTGCTACTTACTCATCAGCGATGTCAAGGATGGAACTTAGCAGTTTTAGCAGGAAGGAATTAGTGAGTGAAGTCTTTGATTAGGAATCATAAATCCAGCTTCTTCAAATCAGTACCTTTGCACACAATAAATTGATGCTTCTCCAACTTCAGCACCCTCAAGAATGACATTTACTTTTTAAAATGTGTATATTCCTAGTATTCTCCACTTCCAGACCTACTGCATCATGTATCTGGATTATTAACTCAATGATCCCAAGTCATTGAGCCGTGTTGTAGTGAATGCTGACTCTGCTGAGAAGCTCTTCAGTGTCTTCTTTGAGAATATCTGTGAATTCCTACATGCATGAGAATGCTAAGTTGAGGGTTGAGGAACAGATACTGGTTCAGTAACACACACCCCAAAACTCCATTTTTCTATGGAATATGCAGCAGCAACTGTTACACTGACTCAGAAAGTTGCCTCTATTCCCCATTCCTTTCACCTGTTACCTTCATGGGTATTTCCAGCATGATTGTCCGTATCACTGTTGCAATGCTTATATGCCTTATGAGTTATCCTTTTAATAAGTCCAGACTGAGAGAGCACTTTGAGAACATCAAATAAAAGCTGATCTAGAGTGATGGTCGCATCGCGTAGTCCATAAGATCAGTACAATTCAATTTTCACAGATCCTAAAGAAATGTGACTGTCAACTGGGAATCCAAGCCATGAATTCCATCCCACAGCAAAGTCTGGAGTTAACATGTAACTCTACCTGGGTGCAGTCATTGTTAAAGGACATGTGGGAGGCTACCCTTTCAAGATTATTTTTGACAGGAATGGGTTAATCTTGTAATCTTTTCCCTTTTTGTTCCAGCCTCCGGGCTGTCTATGGGGTAGGTAAATGTGCTATTGTCCGGTTTTTTTCGCTGTGTGTCAGGAGAGCGGGCCAATTTCATACCATTTGCCGCTTTCGTTACTGTCTCAAGGTTGTCACAAGAATTGATAAATTTCAGACTGTTTTTCTTGTCCTCATTACAATCTTAAGGTTGTCATGAGAATAAATTGATTTTGTGCCATTTTTTGGTCCTCATTACCGTCTTTGTCATGAGAATGGCTTCATTTGGAGCCATTTCTGTTCCTGTAGCCATTTTTGTCATGAGAGAAGAGATTCATCAATGGAAAGAAACAGGCCCCATCTTGGAGCTGATCTTTGGAGCAGCGAGCTCCCAAGCAGAGAGACCCAGCGAGGGCAGGAGTGGGACAAACCATGGCCCTTCCTGTGCAGAGTTCACCATTGTGACTTTTGTGACCCTGGTGCAATCACAGAAAACAGACAACAAACAAAGCTCCCATCTTCAGTTACTGCTCCTGGCCCGATTTCCTCCTGAAGGACAGAGAATCCTCTAGGTTGGTTCTCGAGGACGCTGAGAGGGAGTGACCTGGTGATCCAAAAGGAAACCTGGAGAGAAGGAAGCCATGTCGGTCGGACATGGAAGGCAGCAGCTCACATGGAGGAACTTTGGCAGGACTCATGTCTCAAAGCTACACGTTAACATCCTTGGTTCCAGCAATTTCCTAATTATGGGAAGTGAGAAGGCACAAACATTTCCCCAAAATTCAACGCTCCAAGATGCTCTAACTACTCCAAAATACGTGTTATTTCATTTAGTGCCAAAACATTCAGATCCTAATGAACTCAAACTAGATGCAAGCAAACAGAGCAGCCTTCCTTAGAGCCCGAATGGGGACTCAGTGTCAGCGGCAGAGCAGAGGCCAGTCTTCAATAACTTCACAGGCTCAGAATTAGCAAGAAGATCCTCGGCTAAAGATTTCAGAAGCTTGCTATATTAGAGAGACGTTTGCAGTCAGCATTTAAGAGAAAGGTCCAGGTGCTCAGTGAGCAAAGATGTACAAATCTGGGAGCAGAAGTGATTTTAGGGTTGTGCTGTCCAGGAATAGGTTGCGTCAATTATTTTTGTTCATCTCTTTGACCAAATTTAAATCAAGCAATCAGTTTTATCTCCTGGCTTTTTTATACAAAATACATAGTTGGTTGACTTCATTAATTATAGACCACAAGCTGGAGAGGCAGTAGGAGGATGGTCTGAAGGAAATGAGGACCAGAAAAGATGAGGTATTAAATACATACGTGCTTGAGTACCTCCAGGCTTCCTCGAAGTAGACAAGCTGTATGGCCTGTAACAGAGAAACAAGGATTTATAAAAAAGGACTTATCCAAGTAGGCACCTGGGTAAAATTAAGGCTGAAAGTGGAAACAGCCTAAAAGGCCATCAACTGGTAATGGATAAATAAAATGTGCTATATTCATGCAATGGATTACTATTCAGCTGTGAAAAAGAACGAAGTACCGATACAAGCTACAACATGGATATACCTCAAAAAACATTGTTAGGTGAAACAAGTCAGACACACAAAACCACATATTGTTTGATTCTGTTTACTTGAAATGTCCAGAATAGGCAAACCAATTAAGATAGAAATTACAGTAGAGGTTAGCTAGGGCTGGGTAGGCAAAGTGAGGAATGACTACTAATGAGTATGGAGTTTCTTTGTGGGGATTGATGGAAATGTTCTAAAGTTAGATTATGGTGATGGTTGCACAATTACGTAAATTTCCTATAATTCATTGGGTTGTACAGTGAAAACTGGTAACTATTTGATGGAATGTAAATTATACATCAATAAAGTTGGGTTTAGTTTTGAAGTAGCTTAGAGGTTTTTAAATATTTGCCCTAGTAGACCATAGACATGGCTAAGGTAAAGTGGACTTTAGGAAAGGTGGCAGAAAGACTCACAGAAATCAGTGGGTCAGTTTCATTTTTTAAGTGAAGAAGAAAAATAACAATCCTGTAAACATTTGCCTTGTGAAGACACCAAAATAAGGAAGTTGGGGACTCAATGAAATTGAGGAGGACTTAATGACCAGTTAATAGGCTGTGAGTGAACAGGAAGAGATATGAGAAAGAAACATGATTAGCAGGAGAGCCATTACAGGAAGGAAACACCAAAACTGCTACCGTTGAATCCAATGGCATTTTCTAGTAATTGAAAGAGGAACATTTTATTTTACCTCCCAGTAAAGCAAGCCCATTCTATTTAAGTTGACCTTGACACTCTTGTATTGGGCACCAAAGAACTGGGTAGGGATGCTTGGAGATGCTGTGATTTTGAGGTGCTTAAGGTCACCTAAATGAAGAGAAAGGTACATCATTGCTTTCCAAGAGCGCCAGGGGTGAGTGTGGGAAGAGGATGGATGGGATGAATCACAAGGATAGAGCAAGCAAACCCCCTTCCAGAAATCCCAAACAAGAAGAGGGAGCCCAAGCTAAGCTTTGCTGACTTGGGAAAGAATGAAAGAAAAAAGTAATTAGGGAAAAGAAATAGAGGAAAAGAGAAGGGATGGTAAGAGATTTCTGGGAATGTGGCTAATGATTTGGGCATTGTTGCTATCAAATTGTGGTGATGGAACCAGGGACTCGTATTTCCATGTTGTCTGACAGTGTTACAGGCTTAATGTCTTTGGGCCCAGCCTAATAAACTGGGGTCCTTACGGGTTAAACTTAATAGAACTCCTGGACTGTTCTTACAGAGCAAGGAGCTGTCAAGTGGGAGTGTACACTTCCAAGTGGGCAGGAGTGTGCTGAATAATGGTCAGTGAAGGGCTGGCCAATAAAGGAAATGTGTCAGATAAGAAACCTGGCCCGATGGCATGCCCCTTCCCCAATTCATGCTCAGTCTGGCCTGAGGAGGTGGATCATCACTGCCTTTTCCTCTTCAGCCTGCCCCAGAGTGGAAGGCCCCTTGGTGAGGCCCTCGGGGGGGCAGTTAGCCCCAGCTTGAAGTCAGAAGGCCCAGAGCACTGCACCCTGACGACACCAGGGATCCAACTCCCTGAGTTCAGTGACCTCGCGGTGCCTTATTGCTTTTCACTAATTTCTCTGCAATTGTACACTTTTAGGCATCTCATTTAACAAATTGTTAAGCTCTTTATGCCATCAAAGGGGTCATGTGATGTCAGAAGGATTCCAAGACACATTCCCTCATTCACAATTCTCCTGCTAATATGAGAGGCATTAGGAGGAGTGTGAAGAGCCAGCACATCTTCCCTCTCCTCCCTGCCCGGGTGACCTCCAGAGGGCCATCTGCTCCCCAGAAGGCAGGGCCCCCACCCTCTGAGCTCGGCCTGCGAGCTGGCGATGCAAGTCAGTCTGCAGCTCAGGGGGAGATATGCTCATATCAATGATAGATAAATCCCAGCTAGAAATACAGGTCCCTGACAACCTAATCACTGAAACCCTGTCAAGTAACCCCTAATTTTGAAGCGAGTGGTTAATTCCCAGCAAATTGATTTATGCACTGTTTGAGGTTTGGCGAGTTGTGTTGTTCATCTGTTATTACCAGGAACTCGGCTCTGCCTATTCATTCAGAGCATTGACACAACCCAGTGCATCTCCCAAGAAAATCTCCTTTGTCAGCACATCTAGAATTTGCTAATTAAATCAACGATGACATTATTCACTTTCTCAAGAAAAGAAAAAAAAAAAACACAATCCCTCCCCCCAACCACCAGGCTTTTTTCTTTCTCCCACTTTCATCCTTTTTTTTTTCTCTCCCTCTCATTCTCTTCTCTCCAAGTCTGAGTTTGGTAAGCCGCAAGAATCTCAAAGTTTAACTGGTCTGTACTGGGTTTTATTTTGTCTGCAAACAGCAAACTGATGGTAACATCCCACCATTCAATTAGGAATAAACACGCACGCACACAGCTGCCCACGAGTGCGCACGCGTCAGCACGCCCACATGAGCATGTGCACACAGCACAAGTCCACATGCAGGACACAGCTACATAGTTGCCTTTAGGAAAAATATGATGATTCTGAGCATCTTTGAGTCTTGCTTTTTCATTTTTATACCAGAAGTGTGGATTTCATTAAAATGAAAGAGTTGGCCAGGGCTACATTCATTGTCTGCATTATTGCAGCTGAAGTGAACTCGAATGCGAGGAAGGACAGGCTGTCCCCAGGGCTCAATAATTACAGGGCCGTAGTATCGCTGTTTCTCTTTGGATTCCAAGTTGTAAGAATTTACAGAAGGACTGGAATGAACTATTTTACACATTTTGGACATTTTAAGTCACGCTTCTTCCTAAATTGGAATTTTGTTTTTCAACTCATGGAAATTAAAAGGTAAAACAAGGGAAAGAAGATCTAGATACTGTTTTGTTGTTTTCATGGTGATCTAGAAACTTCTCCCCTGCTGCACACAGGCAAAATGAGAGCTAAAATCAGAAGCAGAATAATTACTTTTCAAAGCAATATTATTTATGTAGTCTCTTTTTAAACAATAGCCTTAGAGTTTTTAATCCTTAACAAGAAATTGGGTTTTTTAAAAAATGTGTTTAATTCACTAAGAAGACCACAGTCAATTCATGTGAGATGCCAAGGGCACGGTCCTGTGGTATTTGAAAGGTCAGTGTGGTTTATGAGTGGAATACTTGGGCACCCAAATGACCAGGATGAAGCTGCTGGGGCCAGAGCTGAGAAGGGTTTTTCCTGGAATACATCTGTTCCATGGGCTTATCTGAAAACAGAACAGCCATGGTCTGTTACATTTGTTCCTTTGGGTCAAAGTTTTATCCTACAAAAAAAAAAAAAGTACCTGAAAGAAGTAATATATTTATAAATAAGCAAAGCTTTAAAATAACAGACTCTGCATCAGGCATGGCCCAACCAGGAATTAAATGCAGAGAATCAGCCAGGTAGGTAATGGAGTTGCTTAAGAGCCAAATAGGGAACATTGAGGCAGCCTCTTAATTTGTAAGAGCAGAAAGTCACAATAGCTGGAGGCTGGAGGGACAAAGGAAGGCCAGAGCAAGATCACCCACAGAGAAGACCCAACTCCCCAGCCAAAGGCGGAGGCACACCCAGTCCTCTCCGTCTGGCTCCTCCATCTCTCACCCATGCCCCCAAAGGGCCAGACCTAGCCAATGGCCACCGACTCCTAAGCCCAGGAAATGCAGCCTTCAGACACACAGAGGGCAGGGGAGGGTGAGCAGGCTCCACATGAGCCTTCAGTAGCAGAGAGAGGGAAGATTGGCCGTAACAGTTATTCATCACTTAGGACAAGTGAGAGTTCTGCCAGGTGCCACAAAGGATTCAAAAGGAACCAACCAGGGACGTGTGTTTGAGAAGAGAGAATGTGAATTTAGGGAAGTCCCCATGGACAACTTATTCCACCTCTCAGACCCTTAACTTTATTTTGTATAAAACGAGATAACAAAGTCCACCTCACTAGGAGCACAGTTAAAATCAATAATCACTTGTAGGTTTCCTTTTATTTCCTCCTCCCCATGGAATTATCAATTTATAATACAATATACCGATGTCCTAAAAGTAGAAAATGTAACACGCTGTTTTCTCTGCCTGTGATTTGTCCGTCCCAACCCCACCAAGGAACTCCAAGTGCCCTGCCATCTCTATATAAATTAAGTCCATAAATCTCACATTCACATTTGCCTCTTACCTATCACCTGCACCCCCCCCCCCATAAGCCTACTATGCTCCAATCACAAACACATCCACAAAGATCCCTTCTTTCTGCCATTTTACTCTTTAAATCAGGGCTCTGAAAATGACTGTCTGCAAGCCAACTCCACTATCCTCCTGCTTTTGGAAATAAAGTTTTATTGGCACACAACCGCACCCTCTTTGTTTGCATACGGTTTACGGCTGTTTGCATGCTACAACAGCAAAGCTGAGTCATTGTGACAGAGACTGTGTGGTCCAAAAATCCTAAAACATGTACTGTCTGCCTCTTCATAGAATAAACTCGATGATCCCTGCTTTAAATGATGGCTCTAAATGCATCTGCTCCCTTGAGAATGAATAAATACTATTCATCAGTCTCTGCCCTTCTTTAACCACATTTGAAATTCCATCATCACCATGATTTCCCAGGCTCGTCCAGGTAAAGCCAATGCCTTTTCCACATCTGCCTGTGCCAGGTGTGGACTTAAGTCTTCATTTCTGAACCTAAAGGAGAGTTTTCCCCTGGCACAGAGGCTTCACATTCCAGGGCCTCGGGGTCTTGCTCAGCACGGTACCAACTGGCTGCACCAGCCCTAGCAGGAAGTGCTTATTTAGGAAGAGGTAAGAAGATAAGTGGGAAAGAAATCCACCCAACCTGACATCTGGTTTGGTAAAGAGAGACAGAAGATGTAGGTGCCTTGGTGAGGTGAAGTGTAGAGACACTTATCAGACCCCATTAGCAGGCTCTAAGACTGGGAACCACAGAAGAACGTAGGGAGGAGTAGAATCCAAGAATAGAGCACTGAATACTTGGAGGATGGCACAGGCAGAATCTGGACCACAGACATTTGTGCGAAACAAGCCTTCTCCCCCGCAGCCAGAGGACACCGAGATGCAGACAGGTGCAACCACGAGCTGTGACTATTTGGGCAGTTTCATGGCAGTCGCGCTGTATTTGTAAAGTGTGCTTCTGCTCCCTATGCTTTGTTTATAAAAATAGGGAAAGAAAGATTTGGACTCCAATGGCTAATTTTAAGTTTCAACTTGACTGGGGTAAGACATGCCCAGATAGCTGGTAAAACATGATTTCTGGGTGTGTCTGTGAGGGTGTTTTGGGAAGAAATTGGCATTTGAGTCAGTAGACTCAGTGGTGATTACTCTCCCCAGTGTGGGTGGGCATTGAGGGCCTGTTTAGAACGAAGAGGTGGAAGGAAGAGAAAATGTGTTCTTTCTGCTTGAGCTGGGACATCCCTCTTTTCCTGCCCTTGGACATCAGCACTCCTGATTCTCGGGCCTTCATACATGAACTGAATTACACCACCAGGCTTTCTGGATCTCTAGCTTGCAGATGGCAGGTTATGGGACTTCTCAACCTCCATAACCACTGCAGCAAATGCCCATTGTATATGCATTTCATCCTATTGGTTCTATTTCTCTGGAGAACCCTGACTAAGACATAGACTATATCTGCATTATCTTTCCTTTATCAGAAGATGGCTTTAGACACAGGTTATGTCTATATGAAGCCAAACAAAAGGATGGTACAGGAGAGCACTCAGTCCATTGGCAGGTGGTTTGGTCTCCATGGGCGAGACCAGTTGGCACATGCTGGTGATGGGGCTAACGAGGTGCTAAGTGTGCTGGCTGAGCCAAGGCTTCTTTGCATCAGTAGCAACAAGCCCCACTTAGCGTCTGCCCAGCCACCAAGGGCCGTTGGTCCAGACTCTGTGGTTTCACTGAGCATAACTTAATTGGAAATTTTTGCAAGTTCCAAACCACATTCTTGTTTATAAGAAAAGTGACTGCATTTGTTGACTTAAGTCTTCATTTCTTCATTTCTGAACCTAAAGGAGAGTTTTCCTCAATGCATTGCTTACTAATCAACTTTTTTTCCAGCTTGTCATTTTGTTTAATGTTGCAAAACACGGCAATTTTTTAAAGTAGGATCTGATTTTGCAAAGAGATGTTTAAACTTAAGTGAAATAATGGATGTAACAAAATACCACCAAATATGACAGCTTTGTTCTGCCAATGTAATTTGCTGATTCTGGAAACCAAATGCAGAACAGTCTGTGCCATTCTCAGAAAAGAGCCATGCATGACAGACACAGAGCTGGGTAAACGCCGGCGCGCACTACATTAAATAGCAGACTTCTGCATTCAGTTTTGCTTTTTATCCACTTGTCATAGCTAACTCTTTAATAATACTCTGCTGTTCCTTCCAGCCTGGAGCCCAGGAAGGTGATCTCACATTTTAGCAAGAAGATGATCTAATATAATGATGCTCCCAAATTCTTTTATTTGTAATATTCTTTGTGATGATATTTCAGGAAATCGAGTGTGGCCCAAAGCTCATTTTCAGGAGATGCCACATCAGCGTTTAGGAGACAGACAACAGTGTTGGCCTCAAGAGTCATGCACATTCACGACATGGAAGGAGGCCTCAAAACGTACATGAGCTCAGAGAGGTAGATCTGCAGCTCCCTTTTCACTGACAGAGTCTGGAAACACCAGGAAAGAGGCTCTTCAACCACAAGAAAAGTAACATCTGACACCTAGTTTTTTGCCATAAGAGCACTAGCATACAGCCCCTCTGGAAAGAAAACTAAAAGATAGACATAGATTCGAAATTGACCAGGGAGTCAGAAGACTATGACCTGAGGGCCAGTGCAGCCTGCCGGCTGTTTTTGCAGAATGTGTTGTTAGAACACGTCCAGTTAGTGACACATCTGGAGGTGGGTAGGCAGCAAAGACTCTAAAATATTTACTATGCCACCTTTGACAAAAGTTTGAAAAGCAGACGAACATGGATAAACACATATACAGGTAACAAATTGTACCCCGATAGCTCACGATGAGAGGGTGGTCTCTTCCACACCAGACTGATATCCCTTCTCACACTGGAAACTGTGGTTTGTCATTTCTTCAAGGGCAGAAGCTGTCTTCTCCTCCCCGTTCATCTCCCACAAGAACTTCTCACTCATGAGGGAGCAGGGAGTGTGCCGTGGATCAGGGCGTAGGAAATTCTTTGCAAATTGTCCTCCTTCCATTCCCTATGTCCCTTTGCAGTGTGACTTTGAAGCTCTGCGTATCATGAGGTGAAGTCTTTCCCCCAACCCTTGAATCTGGGCTGGGCAGTGACTTGCATTGACCCAAAGAATGTAGCAGAGGTGGCAGCAGGCCAGCTCAAGGCCCAGACTCCAGAGGAGGCCTTGAACTCCCTCACACTCCTGGAACCTGCTGCCTAGCCACCACCTGAGCAGGCCTGGGCTCACCTGCTGGAGATGCCTGAGTGAGCGCAGTTGAGACCAGAAGATCTGACCGCTTGAGTACAGCCCACATTGCTGACCCATAGAATCATGAGCTAAATAACATATTGTTGCTTGAAGTCACTACTTTAGGGATAGTTTGTTATGCAGCACAGCTAACTGATACACAGGCAACACCACTGAGTTATCCACTTCAGCAGGCAAATTTCCAATAGATACAGCCCACTGGTGGGATGGAATCATGGAACCCCTCAGTTCAGAATATTCCTTATGGAGAAAATGAAGGAAGTGAGCTGTTTTAAATACAATAAGCATACATGCAAATCACCCATCAAACAGCAAAAATAAACTAAAGCACGCCCTAGTAAATGGTAGCAATTGTCCACTTCAGAATAAAAATAGGGCTCTTTAATGATCTTGTGATCTAACCACATTTTAGAAGGGTCCCTCTGGCAGAACTTGGGTGAGAGGGAACAATAGGAAGTGGGGAAGCCTTAATAATTTATTGAAATAGAAGGGACACTATCCAGGCCCACGCACAGCAAAGGAGATGAAGTGGGGATGGTTGCAATAAATAAATTGGGAGGAGAACGGAGCTTGGGAGTGATAAACCCCTGGTTGAAGATGCTGAGTGTGGGCACCCACGAGATACATAAGTCAAATGATGTAGTGGAGAGCTGGTGGGATACATTTGTGCTCTTGTGCAGTGAACCTTCTTTGCATTTCTACTTGCCAGGCACTTGCTTCCTGCTTCACTTGTATCATTTCCATTTACGCTCAAAACAGCTCCACAAGGAAACACCTCATTTTTCAAAATGAGAAAACTGAGGCAACTGACGCCCCACGGTCATGTCACATAGACTCCTTCATTCGTGGGATCTTAGAGTCATCCCACCTTAGAGCAGCCGTCAGGAGACACATGGCGGCCTCCCCCATGGGTACCCATGACCTCACTTCTGCAGGAAGCCTGTCTCACAACCTCCCTGAGAGGTGGCCATTGGATACACAGCTTCTACTTCAGCCTTCCCAGGACTGCAGCTCAGTGACCTATGAGGTCACCAACTCCAGTGTTTATTTATGGGTGACGCTAATTTATCCAAAATTTATCCATCAACATGGATTGCATGCCAGACACCGTGGCTGGTGCTGAAGTTGTGAAAAGGAGTGAGACAGTCTCCATCCTTGAAAAGCGCAGCTGCTGTAACACTCAGTCTTAATATAGAGGAACCTGGACGAGGTGGGAAGTCCACACTGAACATGGAAAAAGTGGTATAGAGGCTGAGCCCAGGTGGGGGAAAATGTCCTTAGCAAGAGACCAGGATATACGAGAAGTTTCTAAGACATCACGTGGGAGCTCAGCTTAAAGAAAGCAATACTCAGAAGTATCGTGGAGAATTAAATGCTGGCCTCCTTCCAGCTGTCTCCTAGCGCACGTGTGCGGGTGCCGAGTTCTAATCGGCATGGATTGAGTGCCTGGAGCACACACCGCAAGAACAGAAAAGCTCATTTTATCGCGCACTTGTCGGATGCTGTATGTCTATCACATCATTTGACCCTTGCAGGAACAACCTAAGAAGCAGGCTTCATTACTATCACCATTCCCATCTCACAGAGGAGGAAACCGAAGCTCAGAGAGATGAGGTGACCTGCTCAAGGTCACATAGGCGGTACATAGCATAATCAAAATTGAACTCAGTTCTCTCAGACTCCAGCCGTGGTTCCCAAGCATTGTGCTGAAGCACCCATCACAGCAGTTCTGTCAAATAAAAAAGGACAAGTATGGAGTGTCTCACGTTGGAATTTGTGAAGCAAACCACATCTGCATCACAACACAGATCGCAGAGCCACCGGGTGCTCAGTGTGTCGTAGGATTGGCTCCGCTGGGCTTGTTGGAAATTAGAAATCTTGGCTAGAGGTGAGACTGAAAACTAGGAAGAGAAGGCAAAAGGAAAATTGGGGTTGAGGTCATTCCCTCTGCAGAAGCGCCATGGCCAGAGCCAGTAAGACCCAGCAGGAGGCACAAGAGGGCTGCAGGAGGTCAGAGAGGAGGGGCTTCTGGGTCGGGGAAGCAAGGTCAAAGAAGAATGGAAGTGGGCTGAAGAAGGATGATGCAGAGCTATTGTGGGCTCCACGCAGGGGAGTAGCTTGATGAAAATAGCACTCTTGGAAGATTATCCTGCCAGCTATGTATAGGACGAACTGGAGCAGGAAGTGGGGACAGCAGAGAGCCTCGCCTGACGGCTGCTGAGGCTCTCCAGGCATTGTGCAGTGAGTGGGAGTGAGAATCGCAGGGGCAGGGGCCCAGAGGAGAAAACGCACCACGGAGGCAACTGGGAAGAGCGCTCAAGACGGCGGCCAGCTCCCTGAGGCTTAGAGATGCCATGTTCCAGGGGCTCCACAGGAGTTAAGTCACTGATGCCACAAGAAGACATTGGTTGAAGACATGCCTTTATCAATTTTAAGACTACCCATGACCAGGCGCCACGGCTCGCACCTATAATCCCAGCACTTTGGGAGGCCCAGGTGGGTGGATCGCTCTCTACAAAAAAATATAAAAAGTAGCCAGGTGTGGTGGTGCGCATCTGTACTCCCTGCTATCAGGAGGCTGAGGTGGGAGGATTGCTTGAGCCTGGGATGGGAAATCGAAGCTGCAGTGAGCCATGACTTTGCCACTCACTACACTCCAGTCTGAGTGACAGAGCCAGACCTTGTCTCAAAAAAAAAAAAAAAGAAAAAAAAGACTCTTCATGACCTAATACAGGAGAATTGTTTTCCTCATACAAAAGTTTGGTCTGGAGCATTGCTTTTGGCTATGTCTTCCCAGACCGACATTTGCAATTGTAAATGTGTAGTAGTTATAACTCTACCAATTATTTTGCCTATGTCTACAAGCACCATGCCCAGTGATATTTCCCCCAGTGTTATGTGTGTGTCTGAGCATCTCATGGGAGGGACCATAAGGAATGAGAGTCCTCTTTCACGAGTGGTCAGAAGACAGGACGTGATGTCACTGGCTGTCCAGAGAAATTCTTATCTAAAAAACTGATGTCTGGAACCCCTAGCCAAGAGTGGACAAAGAACATATCAGGACTTCATGAAAGACAGCCACACACATGCAAGGCAAAGCATCACAAAACAGTCTCATCCACAACTTCAGTGACACTAGGTGCCAATAGCTTATTGGCAGGGACTCGGAAATGCTGGTCCCCATGGAAGTGGGCTGGTTCTGTCTGAGTCTTTCAACAAGACCTTTCTATCAAAGGATTGGGGTCTGGAGAAGTTTGAGGGGGGTAGGCACAGAGAGCAGAGGGAAAGAAGGGAGTGACAAGACCAAATGCCTTGCTTTTCAGGACATGTGAGTTTCCAGAACAGCTCCCCAGCTGCAGACACTCAATAAATCCTTCTCAGGCCATGTAGTTTATTTTCTATGAAGCCAAATTAACCTTCAGTGTGATCCAGCGTAGGGACAAAGCCTTAGCAATAGCGGCAAATAGCAAGAGAAAGATGCTGTGATCCTGCGTGGATAATAACCGTATTCACACGCTTGAATGAAGAGCAGCATTGCATCAGCTTTTTGGTCTGGAGGTGTCCAGGACCCACAGTGCTCATGGTCATCTCTGTGTAAGCAGGTTCCCCTAGGCACAGAAGAGGACAGCTCTCTCCCATTCCCAGTGTTTGGCCCAGTGAAGCTAAAACCACACTCCACACAGGGAAAGTCTGTTATCTGAGAGGAAGCTTCCTTCTGGAACTCCAACATCTCTTCCAGATCTGCCTCCGAGAAGAGCAAGGCCACGGTGTGCACTGTGGATCCACTAAGCAAGGCCAGCACCACCCGCCTGACGAGCCTCAGAAGAGCAGCCAGTGCCTGGGCTCTGGGAGCCGCCCTTGGATATCACGACCGTGGGTCTCAACAACAGCGATGGGAGCGCAGGGCGGTGGAGGCACCTCCCCGGCAGCCTGTACGGCACCGCAAGGCCAACAACCAGTGTCCGGCGGATTTCCCTGCGTGGTATTGATTTCTGGAACCCTGGATGCTTGGTCAGATGAAGATGGGAGGGGACTGATTGCTATTTCCCAGGTGCGAAGGGTGGCCAAGGAGAAGAGGAAGTGATCCTACTGGGCTTTTCGGGGACAGGACTGTGACATCAGGAAGCAGATTTTGGAAAAGGAAGAAAGAACTTCCCAATCATTAGGCTGCCTGAGAAAGGAATGGGCTGCCTTGTGAGGCAGCATTCCCTGTTGTAAGAGGTATTTAAGCAAAGGTTCCATGAATCGTCTGCACAGACGGTCTGCCTCAGGCACAGGGGCTTGAGCGGATGCTGGAGCCCCTCCCACACAGGCCACTGGGATTCTCTCTTTGAAGCCTCCACAGAACTGCTGTGAGTCTCCTGGAACTGCCCTAACAGCGTTCCACCAACTGGGTGGCTTCAGCAGCAGAAATGAATCGGCTTGCAATCCTGGAGACGGGTCTAAGATCAAGGTGGCTGCAGTGGTGCTGGTGATTGCTGGTAGTCGCTGCCACTCCTTGGCTTATACAAGCATCACTCAGATCTCTGCCTTCATCTTCCCCTGGCATTCTCTCTGTCTGTGTCTGTCTGCAAATTTCCCCTTTTTATAAGGACACCAGTCACATGAAATCAGGGCCCACCCTGATGACTTCGTTTTAATTTGATTACCTCTATAAAGATCATGTCTCCAAATAAAGCCACATTCTGAGGTAGTGGGGGTTAGGACATCAACATATAAATTCGGGGGAGACGCAATTCAACTCATGACAGAAGCTTTTCCGATCAAGGCTAAGTCACCGCGTATTGTTGACTTGTGTGTGGCTGTTTCAACAATCCAGGAAAACAAAATTGTTAAAACCTGAGGTGGCAGCAACACGAGGTAAACTTTTTCACGGGACTGCTACCACCCATGAAATGAGAAAGGCCTTCGTTTCCAAGCACCTCGCCCGAGTTCCAAGAATTAAAGATTCCCCTGCAGCTCACTGCCTATGACACGTGTGGCAGCTGAGAAACACACACTCACCGTCAGCGCTTCCCGAATTCCACGGGAGCGCCTGGGAGGCAGCGTTCCCCTCCATCCCCAGAGAACCTCCCTGTGCAGCTCACTGCCTGTGTGCGTGGCCTGCAGAGCCACACCCCACATTCCCATGGCGGCTTCACTGTCTGTCCTCCCACACTGGGTCCTCCATCACACTCCTTCATGCTTCGTGTGACAGCCGCCAAGAGACGATGCCTTGACATAGTGGGGTGTTTCTGCAAGCCTCCATTTAAGTTAAACAAGGCCAGCTTATGTGGGGTCTTGTTTTGACACTTGGTAGTGTGGGTCATACTGGATCCAGAAAAAAAGATATGTCTGCCTCCTAAGCACCCATACCTGAAAATGAGACCTTACCTGGAAATGGGGTCTTTGCAATGAAATTCAGATGAGGTCATACTGGACTGAGGTGGGCCCTATTGCAATAAGATTTTGTGTCCTTCTAAGAAGAGCAGAGACACAGAAACACACAGAAGAAGGCCATGTGACGACAGAGGCAAAGACTGGAGCAACGTGTCCACAGGCCAAGGAACACCAAGGATGGCCAGCAGCCCCAGAGCTGGGAGGGAGGCCTGGGGTGGCTCCCCTAGAAACTTCAGAGAGAGCAGGGCCCTGCTGACACCTCGCGTTTGGACTTCTAGCCTCCAGACGGGGAGAGAATGGACTTCTGTTGTTTTAAGCCATCTAGTGTGCAGGACTTTGTTATAGCAGCACTGGGAAACTAATACATTTAGGATGAGGATATAGCGAGACGTTGTTATAGTAAGAATAGTTGAGGCCAGGCACAGTGGCTCACTCCTGTAATCCTAGCACTTTGGGAAGCCGAGGCAGGCAGATCACTTGAGGTCAGGAGTTCAAGATCAGCCTGGCCAACGTGGTGAAACTCCGTCTCTACCAAAAATATAAAAAATTAGCTGGGTGTGGTGGCAGGGACCTTGTAACCCCAGATACGTGGGAGGCTGACACAGGAGAATTGCTTGCATGCCACTGCACTCCAGCCTGGGCAACAGAGCGAGACTATGTCTAAAAAAAAAAAAAAAAGAATAGTTGTAATATTAATAATGATAAAATGGCAATGTAAGCCTTCCTCTGTGTCCTGGGTTTCCACCAACCCTTAGAACAGCCCCATAAAGGAAGTACCTCCATTATTAACCCCACTTTACATACCAGAAAACAAAGAGACAGGCAGGGTAAAATGACTTGCTGAAGTTCATACCAGTAGACAGGGAGAGAGTCTGTCTACTGGTGAATCAATTAAAGGCCTTTTGGATCCAAAAGCCCAGGCCATGTTCCAGAGCCTTTACCTCAGCACAAGATATGCATACATTTTGCAAATAACAAAGATTTATACCAAAGTTGTAGAGCGAGAGAGCATAGACTCTTTGCCAAAATTCGCGGTGCTCCCCATTTTGGAATGATTTGCGAAATTATGATTTGGAATTTGTCTTTGATTTCGCCCAGAAATATTGACACACATGCTGTTATGACAAGGCAAAACAGTCATCATGCTTCGTTTTCCATGAATCCAGAAATTAGATTAACTGCATTTGCTGTAATTCATCCACAATTTAAAATAAATATGAAAAGCATTGCTTTTTTTCTGAAGCTAGTCATCTCAATATAAATGCAATTCAGATATTTAAATATGTCACACTATATCTATACTCATACCTTGAGCCTTTATAGAAACCGTGTTTCTAGCGTATGTACTTCAGTATAAAAAAATCAGGTTTAAAAATATCATTTTAATAAACATTTATCAATTCTTATCCAGCAGAAAAGGAAAACATATTGTCTCCTCTTATCTTACACTGGCTAGAATATATAAATTCATATTACAAGCAGCTTCATTTTTCTTGCTTCTTTCTTCCTTTTCTTCCATGCAAATATGCACTTTGGGGGGGATTTGCTATATTAATCAGAGTTTCTCGACTTAGCACTGTTGATGTTTGGGGGCCGGATCATTATTTGTTGTGGAGGACTGTCCTAAGCATTGTAGGATGTTTAACAGAGACCCCTCTACCCACCAGATGCCAGTGATGAGCCCCACCCCAGCCTGCCCCCAAAAAGCATGTCCAGACATTGCCAAGGACTCTTTGGGAGGAAGGGACAAAAGTGCCCCTGGCTGGGAAATAGGTACATTGACTATAGTGGAAATAGGTTTGTGGCTGGGAAATAGGTACTTTTACTATAGTGGAAATAGGTATGTTTCCAAATTCTGGTGTTAAGTCGAAAGACTGAATATTGAGCTTGGGATTAAACCATATTCAAATAAATAATAACTTGGTAAAGAAATTAAAAGAGTAGGCCGGGCGTGGTGGCTCACGCCTGTAATCCCAGCACTTTGGGAGGCCGAGGCGGGCGGATCACAAGGTCAGGAGATCGAGACCATCCTGGCTAACACTGTGAAACCCCGTCTCTACTAAAAATGCAAAAAATTAGCCGGGCGAGGCGGCGGGCGCCTGTAGTCCCAGCTACTCAGGAGGCTGAGGCAGGAGAATGGCGTGAACCCGGGAGGCAGAGCTTGCAGTGAGCCGAGATCGCGCCACTGCACTCCAGCCTGGGCGACTAAGCGAGACTCTGTCTCAAAAAAAAAAAAAAAAAGAAAAAGAAATTAAAAGAGTAAACAAGTAGTAAATTTTCAAGCAAATTCAACATTTCTCCCCCCAGGATTCAGCCATCTCAGGACCTTTTTCTAGGGAGTGGGGCCCTCCCCCGGGGGTGGGGGCTTCAAATCCCCCAGCTTCTAAGCCCAGGAGGCAGCCCCAGAACCCCTGTTAAGCCTTCTCGTCCCTCCACTCCCTCAGAGGCCACGGCCCCAGGCTAACCTGCAGGGAATGACTGAGGAATTGTGTCCTGTCTTCTGAACTGCTCTTGAGACAACCAAAATAACTAAACCTATGGTGCAAAACAATTGCAGTCCTAAAACAACCCGATGAGGTCCCCACAGAAGTCCTTGTTAAGAAATTTCTGTGACCCTGGCTCTGTGCTGGCTGTGTTTTCCATGAAGAATGGGCAAACAGCCCCTCCCACTGAGAAGTACTGGCCACATGAAAAATACCACCGTGCACGGGACAGAGGTGTAGCTGTTGGGGGTGCGGTGACAGCCAAGACGACCGTGGCCTCCGGACGGCACGCTGCACCTGACACGCAGTAGGCGCTCTCTCTCTGTACTTGTGGAGTAAATGATAACTTAATCTTGCAATGTGGAAATAAAAGCAACATTTAGAATGTCGGTGTGAAAATGCCGTGCTGTTGTGACCTGATCCAACTGCGCGTGGTGGCTGTGGTCAGTGCCAGCGGCTCCCAGGGGGAGGACAATGCCGACAGTATACCGAGGAGACAGAAGGAAAAACAATGATGAGAAGAGGCAAGACCACAATGAGTGAGCAGCACCTGAGAGATATGTAGAGGAGAGGACTCAGGGGGCTGGACAGTCATTTTCAAATATTCCAAGACCTACCAAATGTCCGAGGGGTAGGCTCAGTCCAGATGGTCCCAAGGGACAAAAGGAGGACGAATGCCACGCCTGCAAGGCCACTCTCAGGCATCAGCAGCCCAGCCTTGCTTAATTATTTCAACAACCATTCCAAAGATGCCTGACATCAGTCTTCTTTGAAACAGCAGAAATGGCAGGGACTTCCCGTTCACTCAGCGAGCCTCCCCGTGTTCAGATAAATAAATGTTGAAGTTATCACATGCTGCTTATTGAACACACAAGTTGCCAAATGAGGCTGGCTACTCACTGATTTTGTTAAGCTGTGAGTACTTGAATTCAATACAGAACATATTGCCTCTTGAAACACAGTACAGAAAGCCATTTTCATCATACTGGTACTATTCTGAATCAGCTACTCGAAGTTGCCTTTTGAAACTGCCTTTCAGAGGACACCCTGATGTATGAGCCCATGTGAGTTTTCTCATCCTCATTTGTGACCCTCATTAATCCGTCAACAACACTGTTGTTTACTTTGGTATTCAATTTCCCATCTCAAATGCTGGGAGACATCTTCACAACTGCAACGTTTCCTAAACATACAAGTTTGTTATGGCAGCAGTCTTTTGGGTTCTTGATTTCTGCTGCAAATCCCAGAGAACTAATTAAGCCAGAGCCCTTTCCGCTGGAAACCTTGCCCTGTCACTGTCTGCTGCCAGGGGAACTAACTGGCAGCCATTACACTGCCTGGAATGGGGTAGGGGGGCAAGGGCGGGAGGCCAATTAGTTTACAGCAAGGTCCATGAAGAAGCAAGCTAATCACAATGAAAAAACTTTGGAGGCCATTCTTCACGTGTTTTAATCTTTTGAGGAAGCTGGTGAATTACCTGTGTATTTCTGGACTCTGCCGGCTTGACACCTTTGCTGTGTTCCGCTCTGAGCTTGCGCATACTCCCTTGCTTCATTTTAAAGGTACTGTGTGAGTTCCCACAGCTCTGGGTACCCACATGCACTGAAATCCGTTGGGCACTAATGTCTTGTTTGAATGATTTCTGCAATGACTGCTGTTCAACTAGGCAAATGCCCTTTGAAATGGCAAAGCCAATTCTCTCTTAGATTAACTAGGGGTGAGACATAACATGGAAAATTCCAGTATAGGTTAAAAAAAAAATAGCTATTCCTGAATAAGTTCCATGCTGCCGTTTGAATTTATGCCCCGGGGAAAAGTCGAAGAAATCAGAACACACAGCTCATTATTATTTGTGTAGATTATGCAAACTTTGCCTTTTAGAAAAAAAATGACTAAGTTACAGAGGATCACGGAAAGAATCTGGACTGTATTTAAGTGAGAGGGATTAGCTAGCAGGATGTTGATTTATAAACGGCAACAACCAATTCCTTATATTCTCCACTGCGGTCATGTCTCCTGCACGGTAATTCCCAGGGTTCCTTTTGAAAGCCCTTGGTACTCAGTTAGCCCCGAGGTATAATGTTTGATAATATAACCACTGCTTCTGTCACTGCGTTTTGTACAAACGCATTATATGTGGCCCAGAATAGTAAAGATTTATGTATGGGTATGGAAAATAGAAATCAGCATTGATTAAAAGCCCCAGATAGACCATCCAATACCGCCCAAAGAGCATCAGTTATTTTGCATTTTGACGTGGCGATTGATAACTCATAAATCCAAGCAGGAATGACAAATGCGGATGGAAACTGGCTTTGACAAAAACGATAACAGTATCAGTCTCGAGGGGCGATGGAGGTATAAGCAGGAGCTGTTTAAAATATTTAATCATTTTATGAAGGCTGCAAGATGTTGTTTGACCCTGAAGGAGTGTGAATGTCACATGGATCAGAAATTGCCAAGTCTTTGAAGTGAAATAAAAAAATGGTGTTATTATAGATCCTTCTTGACATCCTATCACTTTTGTATAGGATTAAATATATGTATACAAAGCACCAGATAAAGGACTCCAGCAAAGGATGTCGTGGTTGAAGGGACAGGAAGTAAAGGCATCCTGGCCATGAATTTTTACTTCAAAACCCCAAAGCGTTTATTTCCTTTGCTTTTCTTTTCTTTTCAAGAGTTCCTAGTAAAAAGATGCCATTGGTTTTTAAATAAAGGGTAAATCATCCCTTACTTTTGTTACCTGGGGTCCAGCTGTTGGAATTTCTTATCTCCTTTTTCCCCAAGCATTCTACCTCTCGTGGGCATTGTGTTATAGTATATGTTTCTATGTGGACCGTCATACTGAGCACTTGTGGCTGTAAATAAACCTGGGTGTATTTACATGCTGGTGTTTGCAGGGCCTCAAGTGACCCGTGGTGCATCTATCATGGAGGCTCCCAGCTGCTGTGCTGCTCAGCACCCACCAGCTCCTCCAGCAGACCATGACACGGTGTTCTCACAGGTGGCAAAGCGGTTCGTGAGTTCCCAGGACTCTTCCCCCATAAGTGAGAATGACCTCACGGTTCACTCTGGAGCAGCAGCAAGTGGACTGTCACGCCGTTCTTTGTCTTCCCTCTCTGGTGTTGCTCTTCCGGTCTTTCCCCCATCTTGAATTTTCCCCTGTTCTTGTTTTGTTGTATCTGTGGGATGTGGGTGTCGGAAGTGGGTTTCTTCAAAAGGACTGTTTTTACTCCTTTCTAGGAATGTGTGGCTCCTTACAGGAGCTGGTTTTCTGTGGTTCCGAGATATTCTTGTTTTACCCATTTTGAACCATTCTGTAGAGTTCCTGGTGGCTGGAACTTATTTCTGCCTGGCTGACAGATTCTGTTTTCTGGGGTGGGAGCTGCACAAGCAGAGACACACAGAGCAGAGGGAGGACTTGGGTTCTTTTTGGTTCAAGTGTCCATTTCCTCTGTATTCATGGGTTCCACCAACCCGTGTGCAGGATGCAGAGGAAGTGAGCGTTTGCTGGCCTCATGGAGGCGTCACTACCTGAGCGAGGCTTTCTGACCCCCTACTTCCCTGCAATACACACACACACACTCACTCACATGCAGACACACTCAGACACTCATCACCTCACACACACACCTTCACATACCCGCACACTCACACTCACCAGACACACTTAGCCACTCACACACACATCACCTCACACATACACAGACACTCACACACTCACACATACAACCATTCACTCACACTCATGCAAGCACAGCCACTCACATGCACTCACTTCACATACACAAATTCACACACTCACACTCAGTCATTCACACTCATACTCAGCCACTCACATTCACCCTCACTCACACTCAGTCACTCATACACCTTCACACTCGCTCGTGAGAGAGTCTCTTATGAGTGACTCACACACACTCACACATATGCACACACACGCAGACACAGACACACACACATCACTTCATACACAAACACTCCCTCACACACACACTCACAAAATCATGCAAACTCACACTTAACCACTCACACACACTCATCACCTCACACACAACCACTCATGCACCCTCGCACTCGCTCGTGGGAGAGTCCGTTACGAGTGATTCACATGCACGTGCACCCACGCTCACTGGTGGTCACTGCTCTCCCACACTCAGGACAACATCAGGAAGAGGGTTGTCACCAGTGCTTTGGTCCCAGTCTCTCTGTGTTCACCTGTTTATTCTGCTTGTGCCTGGAGGACATGAGGACAGAGCGTGGCTGTGGAATGCCCCCACCGACATGGCCTCCCATGAAGACCTCAGCCCACATTCCCTCTGCACCACCTGAACGGGGACCCCCACTGCGACAAGACCACACAGGCGGTCCCCTCGCGGCCAGCTGGTCCTGCGGTCGTGGACACGTGTTTGTCTCCACCCCAGTATCTCCTGGAAGACAGCACTGCAGACACCTGAGAACCGGTCCAGGACACCCTCTAGTCTCAGACAAATTCAAGAAATCACTCAGCGAATGCTACCCCCACCTTGGAGAACAGAAGGAGTCGTGCTGGGAGATGGGGACTTCCAATGAAGACCAATTGTCCTCATCGCCCAAGTTCTGGGCTGGTGCTGTTAGACTCCCTCTCTGTCCCCCACCTCTCCCACCTCTTAGCTCCTCCATCTGCTCACCTCCTCCACCCCAGCCACTGCCTGAAGCCAGCAGAAAGCCCTGAGCAGCTTCTTCCTCCAATCCTCCAGAAGGAGCCCGCCCTGCCAACACCATGATCTGGGACATCTGACCCCCAGAGCTGTCAGACGATGAATTCCTGTGCTGCGACGCCAGGTGTGTGGCACTTTGTGAACAGAGCCCTCACCCATAGAACTCAGCGTAGCACAGGGAGGTGGTCCTGGACCATGCTGGTGGGCCTGACGCAATTGCATGTGTCATCGCAAGACGGAGGCAGAAGGAGCTTTGCCTGCAGGAGACAGAGCCAAGCCATGGAAGCAGAGAGAAGCCGAATCATAGAGAGGCTGTGCTGCTGGCTTGGACAACAGGGCAGTGACCGTGACCCATAGAACACAAGGAATGCAGCTCTTGGTGTTGGAAAGGAAAGGAACCGAATTCTCTCCTGGACCACCCAGAGGGAATCTGGTCCTGTCTGCCCTCGATTTCAACTCACTGACGCTGAGTTCCGACTAGTGGCTTCTAG
Source organism: Macaca mulatta (assembly GCF_049350105.2). Lineage (NCBI taxonomy): Eukaryota > Metazoa > Chordata > Mammalia > Primates > Cercopithecidae > Macaca > Macaca mulatta. Next base: position 5,405,646 of record NC_133423.1, read on the forward strand.
AAATAGGAGAGAATAAGTTTCTATTGTTTTCAACCTCCAAGTTTGTGATAACTTGTCACAGCAGCCACAAGAAACTAATGTGGCCACCTTAGACTGGGTGTTTTGCCACATATAAGGAACCAAACTAAGTATTTCATAGATGTTATTACATATAGCCCTTGGGAGTAAATTATATTATCCCCATTTTACAGAAGAGTAAACTGAGGGCAGGTGACAAAATGTTCCCTACCCAAGGTCATGCCACTAAGGTCTGGAGCTTGGATTTAGTCTCAAAGCTGCCTAAGGAGGACCTCCAAGCTCTCAGCTGTCCTCACTGTGAGGAATCCCCTCTGCGTAGCTCCCAATGCACTCTTCACCTCTTTCTCTGCTTCCCCTCTGCCTGCCTCCAGACGCTGCCTCCAGCTCATGTCACCTGCTGTTCCCAGCTCAGAAGCTCCCAGAAGCTCCTCAGTTGCCACAGACCCCTCAGCCTGGCTTCCATGACACCTGACAGCCTGAGCCACCCTAACCTTCCAACCTTTCTCCCACCGTTTCCTCGGGGAGGTCCCTGTTTCCAGCGTGTTGTCTCACTTCCACTCCCCTCCCAGTCTTCAAGCCTTTAGAGGTGCACTCCCTCACTAGGACATCTTCTTACTTCCCTTCCACTTCTTAAGACAAATCTGATTCTAAGATTTTCCAGTTATTTGAGTCCATACCAATATCTCCTTCCTCTGAATCCCCATTCTACTCAACACTCAGTTTAGTATACAGTGATTCTTTATTGATTTTGTATGTGTTAGTTTTCTCTTCCCTAGCTGTACTGTAAATTTCTTCAGGATGCTAAAGAACACTAAAAAAAGGTCTCTATCCTCATAAAGCTTATAGTTCAGCTGCAGAGACAAAACTTCTTAACATCAGAACAATCAACATCAAAGGGTTTGATTTAATGAGGAAGCAGCAAGCTTCTGCACGCCATATTGAGAACACAGGACGGGACGTCAAAAGAATTTGGTTCCAGCCCTGGTTTTGTGCCCTCAGGGAAGCCCCTCCAACTTGCCAGCTCCCTTCCTCTTTATCTATAAAATCAGACACTTGCGATACATGCCCCCTAATGTCTCTTCACTCTAGCATCCTATGAGCCAGAGCTGGCATTGGAATGTGCTCCTGATCCCAAGACACCTTTCCCCCTCGCCCAAGAATTATGCCAGCGACTGAGTCACATTTCCCATGAGGGCCATGCTGTAGCTATTCATCATCCTAAAAGCCTGGGTCCTTTGTGATTCACATCCAGCAAAGGCCACCTTGCCCCTGAAGTCTTCATTGGCATTGAAACCTTGAAAGCTGCCCCTGACTTCTGCTACCTTGGCAGGACAGAACCAGACAGTGCCCTCTTATCCAAGGAGCTGGAAAATGGGAAACAAAGCCAGTGGACACAAGGCCAGACTCAGAGTCTGGCACAGGCATAAGAGGAAGTTCTAAGCCAAGAGAAAAGCCCATGACACTGTGGCTCTCCCACCAACCACTCACTCATGAACTCTGGATGTCACAGTTCGCTTCTGGAAAACTATACGTGCAGAAGCTTAATACCAAATGAAGGTCATGAATCATGAGTTCCTGGAGTGGTCCGTCAACTTGGCATCATCATAACAGCAGAGACATGCTGGTAGAGATGGGCTGCAGCCCACAGAGATGGGGGTGGCTCACTTGAAAAAGAAACACTGTATTGCTTCTAAGCAAAAGGCACCCATCAGTGGTGCCATGCCCTACAAACTGTGGTCAAACGCCTCCCCCAAAGGCCATTGAATGCACACTCTCACTGGGCCTAAAGCAGACATGAAAATTGCTCCCATTCTCATGTCAGGTCAAGTTAATGAGTGCTCATCACCTCACAATTGTCTCCGAGTTATAGGGCTCTCTCCCTGCCCGTACACCCTGTCCGGACGGACAACCCTGCTTGGGTTGAAAACAAAGAGGTGAGTAGGCTGTCCCAAGACCCTCCCTCCCTCACGCATGATAATATCTTACACATGCTCTGCCAGCAGCGTTCTGGAGCAGCTTGTTGACTATCCAAGTTTTAATGTGCTGTTAATATTAGTGTTGTTTATTTTCCATAGCAAAAGCATTTGCATGCAAGCCTTTTATTGTGGAGTGAGAGAGAGAAAATCAACGACACTAGCTAGAAAATGCAAGGTTGCAGCACCATCCGGTAGCACTTTCTGCAATGATGGCAACGCTCTATCATCTGTGCTGCCCAGTGTGGAAGCCACAAGCCAATGTGGCTTCTGACCACATAAAATGTAGCTAGTGCGACTGAGAAGCTGCTTTTTAATTTGATTTAATTTACGTGTATTTAAATTTAAATTTTACAAACTACACATGGCTATTGGCTACCATGTTGAATAGTGCAGGCTGTGTTTCACTCTCTTCTGATTTTGTTTTGTTATTCATTTAACATGCATTTATTGGGGGCTTGCAGTATTCTACTTTCATGCTAGATATTAGAGAATTAACCAAAGGAAAGGTTCTGGTGCCAAGAAAATCATCACAATGGAATGTAAGCACCCATTTGCAGCACATTATTAAAGAAACTAAGAGGATAGGACAATGAGAGATATGATTATTAGTGGAGCTCCTGATCTTTTCCAGGAGCTGTATCAGGCACTTCGCCTGTGTTTATCTCACTTAATCCCCACAATAAGCAATGAAATAGGCCCTTTCATAGATGAAGAAATTGAAACTACAAAAGGGTAAGTAAGATGGCCGAGATCTGAAGATATGAAATGGCAAAACCAAGATTTGAACCCAAAATTACATAAGACAGATCTTCCAAGAGTAGAAGAAACTTTGTCTGATACTTAAAGGGTTGGGGTCAACCCAAGTGGGGAACTGGGGAGTAACTTTGGAAGAGTAAAAGGCTGGGATAGAGGACAGGTGGAGGGTGAGTCAGAGCATTCCTAAAAGAGGAAACAGCATGTGCAAAAGCAGAGTTTCACATAGGGGCCTGAGGGGCCAGTGAGGCAGTGGCCGGGTCCCAGGAGTGAGTGCTCCACTAAGGAGCTGGAATTCTCCCCTGAAGGTCACAGGAACACCAAAGGCTTCTAAAGGCAAAATGAAGGTCTAATGTTAGAAAGGAAACTTACAGTCATGGCAGAAGGATGAAGGGGAAGCAACCACGTCTTCACATGGCAACAGGAGAGAGAGCAAGCAAAGGGGGAGGTGCCACACACTTTCAAACAATGATATCTTGGAATAACGCACTATCATGAGAAGAGCAAGAAGGAAGTCCTCCCCATGATCCAGTAACCTCCCCAGACCCTTCGCCCAACATTTGGGTATTCCAATTTGGCATGAGATTTGGGTGGGGACACAATCAAACCATATCAATGAATAATCTTTTAAATTATTTTACTTATTAATGGCTCAAATTTTTAATAAACTGATTTATTTTTGTTAATTTTTTGATATTAGGCAACATGATTGAATATGCATCATTACCTTTAAAAATCTTGCTGTAAACCAGCATTTATCAAAGTGCGACTTGTCACTTAGGGCCCCCAGAACCCATTCAGTCAGTCCTTGAGGTCAAAATGATTTCCCTAATCATTTCCCTAATACCAGTTGTTATTTGCTCTTTTCACTATGTGGACCTTGCTCTGGTGGTGCAAAATCAACAGTGAACAAAACTGTGGGCATCTAGACACAACCATACTAGTAGTCATATTTTTCACTGTCATATCTACATTACAAAAAGGAGCCAATCTTACTTCCTGGATGAAGCTGTAAGAATTGTTATTCAATCTTGATCTTCAAATACATGTCTTTTTAATATTCTGAGTGATGAAATGGGAACTTCTGCCTCACAATAAAGGAAGATGTTTGTCTCCAGGAAAAGCATTTGCATGACTGTTGGATCTGGGAGCTGAACCAGCCACTTTTTCCATGGAACACCATTTTTGCTCACAAGAATGACTGACAGAAAAACTATGGTTATTCACATTTGGGTATCTGGCACACATTTTCTCAAAATGAACAAAGTGAGCCTGTAAACTACAGGGAAAAATAACTGACAACATTTGTTGCCAAGGATAAAATTCAATCTTTCCAGTGAAAATTAGAATTTTGAAAAACATTGTGTACCACCATGAGCTTGACAGCTTCCCAAAACTTAGACTTTTCTTACGAGATTGGGTGATACTAACAAATGTGATATTTTGATAGTATATAATAAAATGTTTCAACATTTGGAAGATCTGCACAGCTTAGGGGGCCATTATTTTTGAAACAATGCAAAATGTTACAAAATTATACATGAATAAAAAATTTATTCAAAGTGCAAGAGAGACAAGTGGATTTTAATGTTAGAGAGTACAAAGGTTCACTGACATGAAGGTTCATTGATATGATACAAAGGTTCAGAATCCATGTTACTAGTAAGAAACAACCATTTGTCAAGTTTTGGTGTAGTATCAAAGAAGAAGGTCTACAATTGTCTGAAAGGCTACTCAGATATTTCTGCCTTTTCCAACTATGTAGTTGGATGAGCCAGATTTTCTTCATATATTTCAATGAAAACAACATATCTCAACAGATTAAATGAAGAAGCAGATATAACAATTCAGATAGGTATTAATCCATACATTGAGGAGATTTACAAAAATGTAAAGAGTGATACTCTTCTCTCTATATTTCTTTTGCCTTAGAAGATATAGCTATTTCATAAAAATATGTTATTTATACTAACAAAATAAACAGCAATATGTTAAATGAATTCCTAAAATAATATTTCAAATGTTTTCAGTTTTAACTGCTAATGTGGTAAATACTAATAGGTATATCCTACATAAATTAAAGTTCTTTAAGGTTTTCAATAAATATTAAGGGTATAAAAGGATCCTGGGGTCAAACAGTTTGAGAACCACTGATTTAAGCTGTAATGATATAATTTAAGCAATGGTTAAAAATTCAGTTTATGCCTATATTTTGTTGAATTTGTCATGATTGTTGAAAATGATACCTCACAAAATACGATATATGTAACTAACATTTAGAAGAGAACAGCCTTCATCCTTAAGGATAATAGTTGTGAATACATATTTCAAACCCTGCTCATTTTTAATTTTTTGGTCACCTTTTTGTCAGATTAGAATTTTTTTTTGAAAGAGGAAACACTCCTATGAAGAGTAGAAGCCTCAAAGTTAACTATTTCTGATTAGCTTATTCCTGCATTATTAGTGTTATCTATAATCTGTAATTTCTTTGCAAGAATTTATTAAGCCATTTGTCTATTTTGTGACCATTAGCTTGATTAAGACTAGAAAATATGATTTGTAAAGCCACCAACTGGGCGTGTGTATTAGTCCATTCTCACACAGCTATGAGAAACACTCAAGACTGGGTAATTTATAAAGGAAAGAGGTTTAATTGACTCATAGTTCCTATGGTCTGGGTAGGCCTCAGGAAACATACAATCATGGCAGAAGGGGAAGCAAACACATCCTTCTTTATGTGGCAGCAGCAAGGAGAAGTGCAGAGCGAAGTAGGGGATCCCCCTTATAAAACCATCAGATCTCATGAGAACTCATTCGCTATCATGAGAACAGCATGGAGGTAACTGCCCCTGTGATTCAATTACCTCCCACTGGGTCCCTCCCATGACATGTGGGAATTATGGGAGATATAATCCAAGATGAGATTTGGATGGGGACGTGGTCAAACCATATCATTCCACCCCTGGCCCCTCCCAAATCTCATGTCTTCACATTTCAAAACACAATCATGCTTTTCCAACAGTCCCCCAAAGTCTTAGTTCATTTCAGCATAAACCCCAAAGTCCAAGTCCAAAGTCTCATCTGAGACGAGCCATGTCACTTCTGCCTATGAGCCTGTAAAATCAAAAGTAAGTTAGTTACTTCCTAGATACAATGGGAGTAAAGACACTGAGTAAATACAGTCCTTCCAAATGGGAGAAATTGGCCAAAACAATACAATGGGGGTAGAGGCATTGGGTAAATACAGCCTTTCCAAATGGAAGAAATTAGTCAAAGCAAAGGGGCTACAGGCCCCATACAGATCCAAAATCCAGTGGAACCATCAAATCTTAAAGGTCCAAAATGATCTCCTTTGACTCCATGTCTCACATTCAGGTCACGCTGATGTAAGAGGTGGGTTCCCATGGTCTTAGGCAGCTCTGACCTTGTAGCTTTGCAAGGAACAGCCCCCGACCTGGCTGCATTGAGTGTCTATGGCTTTTCCAGGTATATGATGCAAGCTGTCAGCAGATCTACCATTCTGGGGTCTGGAGGACAGTGGCCCTCTTCTCACAACTCCACTAGACAGTGCCCCAGTGGGGACATTTCCCTTACACACTGCCCTTCCACAGGTTCTCCATGAGGGCTCCACTGCTGCAGCAAACTTCCGCCTGGACATCCAGGTGTTTCATTACATCCTCTGAAATCTAGGCAGAGGTTCCCAAACCTCAACTCTTGACTTCTGTACACCTGCAGGCTCAACACCATGTAGAAGCTGCCAAGGCTTGGGGTTGCACCTTCTGAAGCCATGACCTGAGCTGTACCTTGGCCCCTTTTAGCCATGGCTGGAGTGGCTAGACATAGGGCACCAAGTCCCTAGGCTTCACACAGCAGAGGAACCCTGGGCCCGGCCCATGTAGCCATTTTTTACTCATAGACCTCTAGACCTGTGATGGGAGGGGCTTCCACAAAGGTCTCTGACATGCTCTGGAGACATCTTCCCCATTGTCTTGGTGATTAACATTCAGTGCCTTGTTACTTATGCAAATTCTTCAGCAGGCTTGAATTTCTCTCCAGAAAATTGGTTCTTCTTTTCTAATGCATCATTAGGCTACAAATTTTCTAAATT